>NC_089587.1:68604130-68777213 GCF_019320115.1 Miscanthus floridulus | reverse complement strand
AACGTTTTTTTCCTAGAACAAACATCTATAGATGCCTTTTTAAGCATGCTATACATTCCATCAAAATCAATTGACACTCTACCTATAGCGATTATACCTGTACACATTTGACAAGAATCCATCATTGCTTAAGCAAGAGCAGAAATTCTTATCTAACTCTTACACAAATAGAACACTCCCTACCGTCACAAATAAGACGTCCACAGTCATTAACGTGTACCTTTGACTGCTAGTTTCTATTGCTTACAATAATTACAAAGTACAGAGATATCATAACATTATGCAACTACTATTCGAGATAGATATGCTCATATCATTGTCACATATTCAATCTAACTATGTCAAGAGGTGTTGATGATCAATGTTTAAATACTTAGACTGCACACAGCGCAAAAGGTCACTTAGCTGTGACTCGAGGGAATAACTTGTTGCGACAACATGCAAATAACACCAATGATTCTTAAACAGTTTAGGGCCATGATTACTAGGTCCTCAACAAATCAGTAGGTAGCATAATCTCTTTAGGGAAAAACTAACTGGTTTATGTAACAGCATGTACATAAAAGGATAACTAAACCAAGGAGTAACATCATGTAACTCAATCGAATAGGAATCGACTGCTATTGGGAAGACAACAACTGTGGGGCATTTCATTAAACACTTAGCTGGCAGTGAGCCACGCACTCACCATGGGGGTGGGAAAGCAGCTGTCTGCGTGCTCCTAAAGGCCTCGACGGTGCTCTGGCGTGGGGAGGTGGACGAGTGCTCAGTGCTCTAGCGTGGGGCGGTGCACAGGCGTCGGCGTTCGAAGAAGAGGAGCGCGAGGCTAGAAATGGCAGTGCGCGGGGGGCGGTGGATGGGTGCTCCGGTGTGGGGCGGTGCACAGGCGTCAGCATCGAAGAAGAGGAGCACGAGGCTGGAAACGGTTGGCACGGGGTTGAAATTTGGATAATTTCAACCCGCGCCGGGCTTTTATACTAGACCTCATCACTGTCGGTTCTAATTATAAACCGACAGTGATGGGGGTACATCACTGCCGGTTATAAGTCTAAACCGATAGTGATGTATAAATATCACTTGCCGGGCCATTCTTTAAACCGATAAGTGATTGCGGTGCAGCGGTTACAGCATAAGTGAGTTATCTTTTCTACTTTTTTTCGAATACCTCCTACTGGCTCAACAGTTAAGACCCCGTAACTTAGCCCTCGATACCTGTGTTCGAATCCCGGGTGACTCAAATTTTTTGGTTTAATTTTATAATTTATTAAGTGGTCTAAAGGTCAAAAAGAATAAATAAATAAAACTTGGCACACATCCTATACTAGCGCAGCGGTTAAGTCTCTGAACTCTGCAGCCCGAGACCCGAGCTCAAACCCGAGGGCTGGCATAATTTTTTTTTCATTTTTTATATATCAGTGTCGGTTTTCAAAATAAACCGACAGTGATAACGAGGATCACTGTAGATTTCTTCTCATCATTGCCGGTTTTTTAAAACCGAGAGTGATGTTTATATATATTAAAAAAAATCTTTTATATACTGAATAAACAGAAGCATATGTATTCCTATGTCGAAATGGCTTGAATTTTGTTTGGTAAACTTGTACACCCAAATTAAGATCTCACAAAGGATCTTAGGTTTTTCTAATCATTTTTTTATTTATTATATTTTTCTGTGTGCTGAATGAGACAAAAGAGGGTGAATTTCATCTTGGTCCCTATAGATTTTTTCATCCACCTCCACAAAATTCTTATCTCTAGGGCACATTAGAGCCTATATAAAAGTTTGGCACCATTCCAGATTTTTTCTTGGGATAGACTCAGTTCAACCTATAATTAATCGGTGTCGTCACGCGGAAATTCAATTAAACCTCAGAAAGTAGCAAACCATCTCCGAAAAATCTCAAACTAGGTGTTTCCTTCGCACGTGGTACATGCATGCCTAAAAAAGTTTGAGACCAATACGACACCGGAATGCGTATGAACCACAGAAACCTTGATAACATATGCGTATAGTCATGGTTCGATGAAAAGACAAATATACCTCTATGAAGCATGTATACTCCACCTATGTTGAAATGGCTTGAAATTTTTTTGGCAAGCATGTACAACCAAATTAAGACCCCACACATGATCTTAGGTTTTTCTGATCATTTTTTTATTTATTATATTTTTCTCTGTTCCAAATGAGACAAAAGAGGGTGAATTTCATCTTGGACCCAATAGATTTTTTTCATCCACCTCCACAAAATTCTTATCCCTAGCGCACATTAGAGCCTGTGTAAAAGTTTGGCACCATTCTGGATCTTTTCGTGGGTAGACTCAGTTCAAACTATAATTAATAGGTGTCATCACGTGAAAATTCAATTAAACCTCAGAAAGTAGCAAACCATCTCCGAAAAATCCCAAACTTGGTGTTTCCTTCACACGTGGCACATGCAAGCCTAAGAATAATTTTGAGACCAATATGACACCGAAATGCTTATGAACCACAGAAACCTTGATAACCTATGTGTATAGTCATGGTTCGATGAAAAGACAAATGTACCTCTGTGAAACATGTATACTCCGCCTATGTCAAAATGACTTGAAATTTTTTTGGCAAGCATGTACACCCAAATTAAGGCCCCACACAGGATCTTTGGTTTTTCTGATCATTTTTTTATTTATTATATTTTCTCTGTGCCAAATGAGAGAAAAGAGGGTGAATTTCATCTTGGATCCAATAGATTTTTTCATCCACCTCCACAAAATTCTTATCCCTAGGGCACATTAGAGCATGGGTAAAAGTTTAGGCACCATTCCGGATCTTTTCGTGGGTAGACTCAGTTCAACCTATAATTAATAGGTGTCGTCGCGCGGAAATTCAATTAAACCTCAGAAAGTAGCAAACCATCTCCAGAAAATCCCAAACTTGGTGTTTCCTTCACACGTGGCACATGCAAGCCTAAGAATAATTTTGAGACCAATACGACACCGAAATATATATTTCTAGTTACCCAACAAATATTACACGAATTACATGAATGACAATAATTAAACATACAAAGCCATACATATTAAAATTAGAACTCAATTAAACTATGACATTGAAAACCTAGCTAAATAAACATTAATTACTATCGGAATCACTGCTAGGATCGATCGGGCCACGCACACTAACATGCCTCTGTAGCCATATATGGTAATTGATGTCACGGATTATGTATCCGCTTGTATCGATGAAGTCCAATGCTCGTATGAGTGCACTCTCTCGTGCCTCACAATACCGAAAGAATGGTCGGCCATAGATGTAACCTACTGAATGACCACTGCCCCTATTAGTAATCCTTATATAGTACTGACGTCCTTCTATAGAGAGTTGGCCGAGGTTTCTATTGCAGAAGTCACAATCGTACCTGAGTTACTCCATAGCTTGGTCTAGAACGGCCCATAAGCCACAAGCAGCATAGGTAAGTTCCTATAGCGTAATCTGCATGTGGAGAAAAAGAAAAAAATTAGAGAATATTATTACAATAATAAACAATAAATAACCACGACTCAGGTATAAGTGACCATTTTATCACATCCACATGGTTGTAGCTCGTAAACCATTCGCTTGCTTACGGGACAGGGAATATCACCAGCATTCAAAGCAAGTGCCTTGAAGTGCAAGAAATCAGGCACATCATAGCAAATACTGTCGAAGTGCCTCTAAATAGATGCGCACGACACTTAATTGGGCGCTTATCATGTCCTGGGCTCTGTATTCCCATCGTATGGATATGGTTCCGATGATTTGAACCTCTCATAGGGATAAAAAAACTGAGTTCACATGTCCATAGCCGACCACTTGCATTAGATGCCATGTTGTCGACAATATCCGAGATAAAGAACTAGCTAAGTGCTATTCGTAGCCAATCTATTGAGGATATAGTCTGTGGCATATATGCATGCAACAATGATATTAAACTAATTACACTTATTTGTTAGCATCAAAAAACAAAATATGTTGGAAAATATTTTATACAATAGTTGGAATAGGGAACCGTGGAATGGCCACATTAGGAGCAAATGACTCATCGCTAGGGTGGAAACCTGGTTCTTATGGTGAGGGAGGTCCATTGTTCATACCACCTGATCGATAAAATGCAAAAAAATATGAACATAAAATATATGCAAAAAAAATCTTCCAAGTAAAATGTGGCAACATAATTAAATATAGATTGAATGCAAGGAATAAGAATATATATAAATATATAATGCAAAGAAAAATGAATATAAATATAGATCAAATGAATATAGATAGAATATTAGAGAAGACAACATATCAATACCATTGAAAAATACAGGAGCCATGACCAAATCACGTAGAGAGAGAGAGGATGTCTTGAGAAGTGAGAGTGAAACGTGAGAAATGAGACTGAGAGAGTTCGAGGGTGGGTGGGATCGATGTATGTGGTCGGTAGTTTGTTTTATAGAGAGGGGGCATGGACATCACTGCTAGTTTTTAAATTGAACCGAACAGTGAAGGTGGCCTCATGTGTGCACTATTTTGGTGGACTATGATGCATAACGATATCTGTGGTTTGTTGTGAGAGGAAAAACATTATATCATGGCTGATAAGACCTGGCTGAAACCAACATGCATGGAGAGGCTAGCTCCTGGCCGAGGGCCATTTTATAGGGGCTAGCAGTCGTGGTACATTTTTATTTCTGAATTAAAGTCGTCGGGGTAGGTGGAAGTAGTGTTCCAACTGTTGTGGTCATAGGAGTATTGTTGGCATGTGAGGAGCATCTACACATCACTGTCGGTTTTAGTTTAAAAACCTGACAGTGAATTGGGCCTTCTGTGTCGGTTTGAGCAACCGACTATGATAGAAGCCATCACTGCCGGTTTTAAAACCAAAACTGACAGTGAAGTGCCTGCCGCCATCGTAGCCTTTTAGTAAAAAAAAGGTTTGGAGCCTACCATCATAGCGCTATCACTGTCGGTTTTAAAACCAAAACAGACAGTGAAGGGCCCTACCGCCATTCCAACCTCTTAGTAAAAAAATATAAAAAAAATCACAGTCTCGTAGCCTTTTTATAAAAAATATAAAAAAAAAATTCCGAGCCTAGGATTCGATCCTAGGTCTCGGGTTTCTTAGTTTGGAGCCTTAACCACTACGCTAGAATAGGGATTACGTTAGAATTAGTTGTTCTTTTTTTATCCTGTCGTAATGCACTACTAAATAATAAATGCAAAATCAACAAAGTTTGACCCACCTAGGGATTCGAGCGCGGGTCTCAGAGTATAGAGTGCGCGGCTTTAACCGCTGAGCTAGGATAGGGAGTTCGCTTAGTTTGCTTTCCTTTATTTATTAATAGAAATAATGCAGTTAGTTTATATTCTAAAATAACACAAAAATTTGTCTTGATTATTTAATTCTATGATAATTAATTAATGGTCTATAATTATCAAATAATAGTAGTTTGTGAACATCATCTTAATATTTGATTACATAGTCAATAATTAAATTATAGAGATGCGCACAAAATATAAATTAAATATTCAGTGCGAATTACTGATACAAACGTCTGTATAATCATTATATAGTTAACAATAATCTAACTATCTTTAGGTGCATCAACAATGATGGCCTCATTGTGATCAATTCGTACATAAGCAGGTTCATCACCCTCTTGAAGGATAGGTTTTGTTCGTTCGCCCCGAATGAAGGCATTTCCTGATAGCCCCTATAGTCTTCTTCGTCCGTCACTCCATCGACACCGACAATCTTCCTTTTTTCTTCTAGGACTACTTTTAGCCTTCCTTTTGTCTTGTTGTCCCTTGCATAGAAGACTTGCATAACATCTCTTGCAAGGACGAATGGGTCGTCTCTGTATGCGGTCTTAGTGAGATCAACAGTTATGAACCCTTCGCTGTCAGTGTTGATTTCCTCGAGCCAGACCCACTGGCAGCAAAAAAGAGCTGCCTTCAACGGACCGTAGGCTAGCTCCCATATCTCCTCTATGAAACCATAGTATGTCGTCTGCACATTGTCGTTTTTGTCGTGAGCATCAAAACGAACACCACAATTTTAGTATGTGCTCTTTCCATCTTGCTTTTTTGTGTAAAATGTGAATCCATTGATCTCATATCTTGTTACTTAAGATATGTACTCGAAGGTCCCTTGGCTAAGGCATTCAGTTGATTACCCAACTTTATTCCAAGCAAGCAACGTCGCAACCAGCTGACAAATTCCTCCTTATATTTTTTATCTAGCCAAGCCTGTGACCTGCTCGGATACAGAGTTTGCAGCGATTGCCTATGCTCATCAATGTATGGCATCACACCCTCGGCTTGCTGGAGAATAGCAAACTATGCCTATCTGAAAGAAACAGGGTCGTCTACTGTAATAGATTTCTCCCTGATCGTTCCTTTGTCACGTAGTCTTCCCTCATGATGAGATTCTGGAACTCCTGACCCTTTTGATGTCCAGATAATATGTGCATAACTTAATGGCCTCTGTTGACCATCCTTCAACCATGCCTCCTTCTGGCCTGAATCTGTTCCTAACATACCTCCTGAAAATTTTCATCAATCTTTTGAAAGAGAACATCTGATGTAGGTACATTGGGCCAAGGGCTCTAATTTGGTCAACAAGATGAATGAGCAGATGCAATGAGATATCAAAGTAAGTCGGCGGAGAAATGCATCTCAAGCCTAACGAGAGTTTTCGGCTATGTCCCGCTGCAGCTGCTCTAGCGTGGACACATCAATGACCTTTTTTGAGATCGCGTTGAAGAACGAGCAAAGCTTTATGATTGGGGCGCGGACCTTTGGGGGCGGATACCACGCAAGGCAACAGGGAGCAGCTGAGTCATAATGACATGATAGTCATGGGCCTTCATAGGGCCATAGTTGAACTTGAGTTCTCTCATGTTCACTAGCCTCTTCGGGTTCGCACAGTAGCCCGTCGGGACTTTGAGTTCATTGAAGAAAGAAATAAGCGCACGCTTTTCTTCCTTCTTCAATGTCCATGACGCAACCGGAAGTTCGAACTGGCCATTCTCTAGCTTCACGGGACGCAGCTCCTTCCTGATTCCCAAGTGTTGCAAGTCCAGGCGTGTGGCTAGTGAATCCTTCGATGTCCCCCCTATGTCCATCAAGGTGTTAAGAGTGTTAGTGCACACGTTTTTATTGATGTGCATGGGATCAAGACAGTGGTGTATGCTCAGAAATGGCCATTAAGGTAGTTTCTAGAAAATCATTTTTTTTCTTCCAAACGCTCCCATCAGGCGCTGCTATTGCAATGTCCCCCTTCCCAAGGACAACCTCTAGTTTATTGAGTTCTCGAAGTATCGTAGGCTCGTCTCGATATTTTGGAGCTAAGCGTTTCTCAATAGTACCGTTGAAATCTTTTCTGTTACTACAGTAAGGGTGATCCTTAGGTAGGAACATACAGTGTCCCATATAAACTATCTTTGAGTTATTTGGTAGATTTACCGCATCGGTGTCGTCCAAGCACTCAACACATCCAGTATAGCCTTTTGTCTTCTCTCTGAACAACGAACCTCGACCTAGTAGGTCGGTGATTGTAGCGATAAGTACTCCCTTGATCATGACATGTTCCTTTTTGTACTCGTCCCAAACATCCGGCACACCCTTTTCAAACATCTCCACTAGTTCATTGGAGGTGGTGCAGCGGTGTTGCAGGGGAGTCAACGGTGCTCCCACACCCGGACAAGATGCCCTCCCCATCCCTGGCAGCGCCCTCTCTCACCCCGACGACTGTGCTTCCCCCACCCTGGCGGCCATGGTGCTCCTCGCGCCAGGCTCTCTCCCTCCTATATTGTGTATGAATGTTTCTAGTGTTTCAGGCGTTTCAGATATATGTTGCATTTGTTTCATATGGATGTTGCAAAAGTAGATCAGGGGATGTTGCACATGTTGCAATGGTTTCAGAGGCATGTTGCAAGCGTATGTTTTGAGTGTTTCAGATGTTTTAGAGATATGTTTCATCTGTGTTTTCCTGATACATGTTTCAAGTGTGTTTATCTGGATATTGCATATGTTTCACACATATATTGAATGTGTTTTATTTGGATGTTTGCATATGGTTGCAATGGTTTTCGAGTCGTTTTCAGGTGTTTTTAAGTGTTTTAGAAGCATGTTTCAAGTATTTCAACTACCTTCAGACGTATGTTGCAACTGTTGTATTTGGATATTTTAAAAGTAGATTATGTGTTGCATCTCTCCTCCCCGCCTTCTGCTACATCGTCTCTCCTGGTGCCGGTAGGGCATCTATACGACGCCATTGCCGTATCCTTCCGAATCGGAGGCGTCGTGCGCCCTTCCTCCCTTGTCGCTCGGGCGGCGTGGGCCTAGCATGGAGCACGAAACGGAGTGTAGCGCGCGGACGTACGTCCGGGCACTAGCACTTCCGATTTATTAAAGTGGAGAGGGAGTAGCAATTATTGTCCACATATGTGAAACAAAGCAAAGCCAAGTCACCACTGTTGCACCATTTTTTTTAAAAGTGTTGCACCAAGTTTTTCACCACCCGCTGTTAACAAATGTTTTCTTCGACTTATGTCTCTCATCCAAACATCTACGGTACGTAACTGGAATGGACCTATCCTGTCCCATCTGAATTATCTGTGCAACCAAACACGTAGTACAGTAGGTGCTAAGTTTTTTCTGCAACCTTATTTAGTCCTTGTTTAGATCAAGCGTGTAAAGTTTTGGGATGTTACATCGAATGTTATATAGGGGTGTCGAACGAGATGTTCGAATACTAATAAAAAAATAAATTACAGAATCCACCAGTAAACCGGGAGACGAATTTACAGCGTGTAAAGTTTTACGATGTCGCATCGGATATTATATGGGGGTATCGAATGAGATGTTCGAATACTAATAAAAAAATAAATTATAGAATCCACCAGTAAACCACGAGACGAATCTACTAAGCATAATTAACACGCATTAGCACATGTGTGTACTGTAGCACTTTATTGTTAAATTATGGACTAATTAGACTTAAAAGATTCGTCTCGTAAATTAATCGCAAACTATGTAATTAATTATTTTTTAGTCTATATTTAATACTCCATACATGTATCAAACATTCGATGTGACAGAGTAAAGTTTTACTGATGGAAACTAAACAGGGGCTTATTCTAAGCTTTCAATTATTCGACTGTGACATGAGCAGTTGAGCACGACACTTTCGTTGGTGTGTATTGTATGGGTGTGGTACTAATATATAATGTGTATGCATTTGCATGCGCGTGTTATAATGAAGAAAAAAGAATATTACTTGTGGGGAGCTAGTTAACATGCATTATCTAGCGTTTTCCTCCGAGCTGGTGGATCGAAGAGAGATAAACTACATCTCATCAATTTTGTCCACACTATCTATATATTTATTTCTAATAACAATCTTCGCCTCATCAAACAAATAAAATATCAAAGCGGCATCAAGACGTTCCACACCCGGTCACATTTCTGTACTGATAATTGTGATTATGACAATCTAGCTAGTGTCGTCCAACCTTATCTCTCCACGTCAATATAAATAGATTACTAACGGGAAAGTTTATATGCCACTCAACATTGAAGAAGAAGAAGAGCTCATCATGTATATGCTTTATATATATCAGAATCAACCAAAAGCAGGTTATCACCGCTGAGCATATTATCAGTTAACCATGAATGCTTGGGCTTTGATTTTTTTTAAGTCTCTTTTTTCTATTTCAAACTCAGAATGATTATTTTTCGTCATATTTTTTCATTGGTTACGGTTACGGGTAGGTGGATCTAATTTTAGTTTAGGTTAGGTGGATCAACACGTGGTTTAGGTGGCTTCATGTGTAGTCCACTTTTGGAAATGGGAAAAAAGAAATCTGTCTCGTGCAACACACATATCTCGATTGCACAAAACTTTTAGTGGCGGGACAACTAATCTGTACTGAATTTGCACTATAAACATATGCAAAAGTTTACCAAATACAAACAGGACAAGGAGAGTAGTTAAGATAGAGACCTAGCGAACCCACGTGTGGAAGCTATATTTAGTTTTTTATCTTTTTAGATACAATTGCGGAGTGGCCAACGAACTCCATTTTGAAACTATATATTTTGAGGAGCAAAAATGCATGCTCGAGTTCCTTGTTCAAATTAAATCTCAGTAGTCATTCTTAACTGTCCGTGCATAGTACTCCATTTTATAGAACAAAATGATGATGCTCAAGCTCAATATAGTATATTTGTGCGCGTTTTGGTCTTTCAACATGTTTATGTGCCAACTAATTAAGGCAGTAAAGTGTCAACATACCTTAGCAAAAAATGACATAGGAACATGAGAAGAAACTGACTATCCTGCTCCACTTGTCATGAACAATACTAGCTATATATAATGTGTATGTGCGAACTGTACGCCAGCCTGCTTCCTAAGCTCTTCGTCACGCGCTTGCCTAGGCGCCATAACTTTTGCCACCTCTCTCAATGTCCATTTTTATAAAATGTACTTTCTCCTGGGAGTCCAAGGACACGTTTGGATACAAGGGCTAGTTATTAGCTATCTAAAATTGGCCCTAGTCTATCCAAACAGAGGGCTCATATATGGGCTAACTTTTTAGCTAAGTCTTCAACTAGTTGATAACCAACTAACTGCTAGGCAAGTACCGATGATTCTGAATACACTGGCAGTCAGAAAGGTAGCGATGATGAAGTTTCTAATTCAGGAGATATGAATGATGTGGAGGCCCCAACTAAGGCACGGAGTAGTAGGACTGCAACAAGGTGGCCGGCAGACAAGATAACAATTACAGAAATTGACGAAGATGGTTTTCCCACAGAGAAGAAGGGCAAGCGTAGAATGCGTAGGCTTGCAGGTCTTGTTGCTCACCAACAGCTCCCGTTGGTTCTTGATTCTATCAAGTCCCTCACTGAGCAAGATAAGAATCGATTGTTTGATGAATATTGCCTGCCTAAATTGGAGTTCCCTGAAGTATTGAGGGATTTGACAAAGAAACAATTTATGAAGTTGATTGCCAAGAGTTTTAGAACGTTCAAGAGCCATCTTGTCTGCAATTATGTGGTAAAAGGGCTTCTTCCCTTCGATCGTCACAAGCATATCAAACCAAAAATATGGGTAGATTTTGTGAGGTTGAAGAGTAGTGAAGATTTCAAAGCACAAAGTGAATATTACAAATCTCTTCGGCAGAAGAACATTCACAACCACCATCTTGGTACATCCGGATACGATGGGAAAACTGAACAATGGGAGGCAGAGGGTGAAAGGTTGACGAGTGAAGGCATTTCAAACCCATGGATAGAGTTCCCCCAGGGCAAGTCCAAGAATTGGCTGCGGGCTAGGAGTACTTTGTCTGCATCCGATGACAAAGCAGAAATCATATGGTGTAGTGAGGGAACTAAGAAAGTATCTGACAAAATGAAGCAGAAGGTTATAGAATCTCAAGGTTCGGAAGTCAACTTTGTTAGGGAAAATGATATACTCAGTGCATGCTTGGGCCCAGAACACACAGATCGCGTGCGTGGTTTTTCTAGCTACAAGGGATGGAAGCATGGATTTTTAGACTGCAGGGAAATGTATAAGAAGCGTAGGAGGGCAGTCGTGGATTATGTCGCTCTTAAGGCTGAACTCAGGGATGAGATCATGGGCAAGGTAATGAAGAAGATGGGTGTGTTACAAGGAGTACAAACAGAAGCAGGTTCCATCCCAACCGTAGTTGGACGAAAGAGTAGCTGTTCATCCGCCCCTAACAGTGAACCTATTTGTCCGGTAATGCTGGAGGATCTAGATCCCATTCCACCTTGGAGGAATACAAATTGAGGTTGCAAGGGGTCAGTTGTATCCACATGTGGACATACATGACGTCCAAATACTTCTTGGGTATGAAGTGGTTAAGGTGGAGTATGTGCACTACCCCTTTAGGTTTCAGTTGGTGGAACCTCCCCGCAATGATGAGATAACAACACTCGGGCAAGCCCTTATGCATAGAATCCAGTGGAAGAGGCCTGACATTGTGTTGAACCTAGAACCAATGGAATCTTGCACAGGTCAGAACTCCAGCAGAACTCAATCTGGAGCAACCCTTACTACTGGCCATGCCAAAATCAAAGTGTGGAGAGATCGAGCAATAGAACAAGCATAATCTAGCGACAAATGCCTGGTGCACCCGACAGGTCCAATAGTACTGCTACTGAGAAGGCCATGACATCAAAGTGTGGAGAGAACCAGCAGCAGAACGAGCAAAATCTGGTGACAACGTCTGGTGCACTCAAGAGGTCCAATAGTATTGCTACTGAGAAGCAGGTGGCTTCAAATGAGGGCGAGTTCATAAGCAGATGGATAAACATGAGAAGGTTCATCGTGCCCAATCGTTAGATAAGCAGAATGAGGTTGCACAAGCCCATAGGCAGACAGAGAGGAGGCAACGAAATGTGGTGTCCAAATATGCAAAGGGTGCACAGGTGAACACATCTGAGTTTGCTGCCAATAGAACAGTAGGGAAGGACAACAAAAGGAGGGAGACGCCTTCAGCATGGACCAAAGCCAACCCTAAATTCAAGTATGGAGAGGCAATGATACAAGAAAAAGAGAATGACAGCTGTGGTCCTTTGTCAGTTGCCCTCCATACCTACTATCTTGCATCTTGTGTTGAATAGAAGGTTGGAATATCAGTTAATTTCAACCCTTCCTAGTTAGGGCATACCGAGTCGGCTGATGACTTTGTGGTTGGATTTAATGACTTGTATGACCTCTTCAATCTTGATGGGCTGGACATGTACCTTTTACGCTGCTTCTCCCTATAAGTTGAAAGCTCCCATTTGAAATTGTTGTATATGTTCCAACCTAATTCCTTTATATATGTGCTTCTCAGTGGCACAGGGCAGTAAGGTGCTGCCTAAAAGATAGATTAGCTTATCTATGTGCATCATACGACACCCTAGCTTCCTAGTAGATGCTATTAGGACTTGGATTATGTTTTGATGTCCACACCATTAATTCATTTTCGTGTGCCAACTGCTGAAGTTTTTATTCATTAAATTAAAAATTGGAAAACAAATCTGGTGTTATTAGGATAGGGAAATAGCAGACATGAATTAATTAATAATAAAGCCCCCTTTTGTTTTGTGTTCATTCAGGTACATGGTACAAAAGGTTATGGAAGATGGCTAGCATGTGGGCATTATGGAACCCCTGGTGTTCTTGAAATCCAACATTCGTTGTAATGAATCAGCTGTTGTGGATTATGTGTAAAGTGTGTTCAATCGTTATGCAAAGGAGCCAGATAGCCTTATAATGTTTGCCCACAATACAAGAGATCACTGGTTATTGGTGGTAGTCATCCCTAAGTGGAACAAGGTCGTGTACCTTGATTTCGACAGATCAAAATAGTGAGACCATTCGTCGTTGAAAGCAGTGATTAACCAGTTAGTTTGTCTTGAGTTGCATTTGGTTACTGTACACATATATAAGTGGGAAACCAATATACACACTGACACATGTCCATGTTGCATGATTGTAGGGCTTTTGTGCTTTCAAATTACAAAAAGAAGGTAGCTAACAAGGCTCCACTTTTACATGCCACTAAATTCCAAGTAATAAATTTTGTTGTGTTGTTGAATTCCTTTTGAATCGGTACTAGTATCCATGTACTGATGTTTTCATGCATAACTTTTGCAAGTGCCACCGGCAACTCAATGACTGCACTTATGGCTTCTACACTGCACATCACATGAAGTTAGCAATTGTAGTAGAACCGACCAATTTATAATAGCACAAGTATAATGGTAGCCCATAAGCGGTTGCATTGTCATACTTGAACCAATATAAACCCGATAATCCATCGAGTACAACGACGGGTCTCGATTAACCATCAACATACAACCAAAATCGTACATAATTCAATATTCATGTCACACGTTACATAAGGTTCACAAATACAGTTGTTACAAACCAAGTTTAGTAAATAGTAGCGGAAGCAAATTAAAGTTTGAAACTAACATGTGTCATCATAGTTCAAATACATAGTGCCAGTTCGTGATCACACTCCCACAAAAGCATATCAGAAAGATTAATAAGAGATGCCTGCCTAGGGCTCACTCCTTGTTTATGGTGGGATAGAAGCAGTTCTTGCAATAGCCATGATAAACTATACCATCTGCAACAATGGGAATAAAACCCTGAGTACGAGAAAGTACTTAGCTAGACTTACCCATTAAAAACCAAAAACAAAGTGACTCCAAGGATTATGCAAGGCTTTATAAGTGAAGGTAGCTTGACAACATTTTGCATAAAAAGCGACTAACTCAGTTGTACAATTATAATTCGGTCATCAAGTTAATTATAGCTATTCATCTCTAGATTAGCAACTAACCTGTGCCAAACAGGTAGTATATCATTTAGTAGCATACAATAGTAACCATAGCTGGTGTAGTAATTCCATATTCATCTGAACCATCACGTTCCATATCACAGTTACTACAATGTTGGTACTAGCCAAGTTTCTCACTGGCTGGGAGAGACGGCGATTCGAATCGATTTCAACCAGCTGGGAATTTATTCCTAACACAAACCTAGACAGACCAGATCAACTATCACCTTAGGTCACCTTTGGTACAACTCAGGTCCATATTTCGTGGGTTCACCTAGCGCCGCACAATCAAGGACAACCAGCTGCTAGGACGTTCAGGCCTGGCCTGCCCTTGGGCTCATGTCTGGCTCTCCGCACATCCTTACTACCATCTAGAGTGCACAATTTTATAGAATGGGGCTCAACCCGAGTTGAGCTACTCAGCTTCATGGTCAGAACGAGTTATCCGACCGGCTAAGTGAGAGGCATGCGTTCAATCTTGTTAGAAGTGCCCAACAACGGTGCGGTCCTTAATCGGTACAGATGGAATCGCATGAGTCAACCTACACATAGACTCCATTCGGCCTCCATTTCCATTTTCCCATGGTTCTTTTCCACGATAGCAAATATAGCCAACCGTTCTTCGGTATCCATCTATATCTCACAGGTGACAGGAAATCACCTGACTTCTATCGGTCTAAGCGTGGCTAAGCATATATTCGATCCTAGACCTATATAGGGTTAAAGGTATATGTAACTAAACAAGGTAGTTTTATGCATCAAGTGTTTCCAATCAACTCTTATAACCTAATACATCAAACATAAAGGACTCAAGTGATATTTTGTAAAACATGGGAGACTTAGAATGCTCTAGGGCTTACCTTTAAGGAAAGAGGTTGGTCGGTGATCCAGGCACTCAGGGAGATCTTTGAGAGTTTGCTCCTCTTCTACTGGAGCTGCGGCCTAAGGCGTCTCCTGATGATCCTTCTCCTCTTCTTCGTTGAACTCCAACAGAGTTATTTCTTTAGACGATCCTATATGCATGAGCATAAAATAAGCTATCATGAATGCATATATGATGACATGTATAATATGATATGATGTGATGAATGCATCCTCCCAAGTGTTTTCAACAGCTTTGCATTAAAGTAATAACAAGTTACATCTTATTTTACTGAGTAGGTGCATATCTCTTCTCTAGTAACTTAAGCAAACACTTATGTAAGTTATTTTCTTGACTACAAGACAACAGTCACTTGTTTTAACCATAACTGGAGTTATACACATCAAAATAATATGGTTGTGGACATTATGGAAAGCATATAAAATTACCTACAACTTTCTTTTACTAAACTTAATGTGATTCAGCAGTTATCTAGGTCAAATAATTTAATCATTCAAATCTATCTAGAGAGCAAGCATTTCTTACAGCAGACTTCTAACATCCATAATTCTTAAACCATAAGGCCTATGACTATGAAAATTTAACATAAGGTAGATGAGTAAGTTATATACAACTTTGTTATTAACAAGTTTTTCATAAAAGACCATTATCATCATAAAATTATCAACTCGACCGAAACTATACATGCAACCATCTAGTTGAATTATAAAAGCAATAATTAATTAGTTGCATACAACATGTTGCTTTTAAGCCTAACTAATAACATCAACAGATCATATGCATCTCAAGCACCATAGAAAACATTATGGTTAAACATAACTAAATTATTTATATCCATTTATTAATTTCCTTAGATAATAAGGTGATTTAAAGGATAATTATTTCTAGTGCTTAATAAATTCTTATAAAATTATAGTAGCCTACAAATGATCTCAATAGTCTATTATACTAATTTCATGACATTTGAATAAGTACAACTACCTCTACAAAAATGACAAGTTACATAGGCTTATTATAGCAAAAATAGTTTAGCATAGTGCAAAGTGTCAACAAACAGATTTAATATTTTTCTTACATTCCTCCAAGCATAAGAATACTGTGTAAAATTTTGCATCATCCTATGTTCTGTATTTTTACCCCAATTAATCTCACTAGAAACAAGCAATTAATTAGGATTAAATATTAAGACCATATTCAAAGTATGACCACTACAAGTTTAGTATTTTTTCTAGCTAGAGCATGTCAACACAAGACCAAAAAAATTAGAATTGTAATTTTATCACCTATCTAGCTCAAGTTATGAAATTTACGAGATAGAAACCATTTAAAAAGTATTTATATAGCTACATTTTATTCTCCTAGAAAAATACCAGAAATAGTACATCTCATATTTTTATCGAATACTACACTTCAAGGTCAAACTAACAAAATTTGGTTCACCAAAATTGGACACTCCTAGCTTGAGATATGAATTTTTGAAACATGCATTCAAATCTAGAAAAATAAATTAGAAAATCAAACACCACACAGACAAACAGCCGGGGCCCACGGTCAACGGGGACCCACTTGTCAGCGAGACCAAAATAGGGGACAACGCTGACTGGCGAGAACTCACCGATGATGAGGTCTCTGGCGGTAGTGTCTTCACCACTACACTCATCTCATCCACGCACATTGACTGGTAGGCTTGGTTGGCTCGGTGACTCGCCGGAGCAAGCTCGATGGTTGCCATGGCGGACAGTGACGGTCGATGGCGGTACATCGGCCATCTCTGGCTACAGCACACTCAGGAAAGGATGGCTACCCCATCCTAGTGACCTAGCGGAGCTACACGGCGTAGGTGAGGGCTCGGGGTGGCATCGGTGAGCTCGGCCGCATGTATGGCCATGCGGCGGTGCACGGAGCATGGCGGTGCTCATGCTGTTCTAGCTAAACAGCGGTGAAAGGCGGGTCTCCATCATGCCACTAGTGAGGCCTAGGGTTACTCAACCTAAGGCACACGAGAAAGGAGTGAGATGGTGAACCAACTCGGCGGCGACGAGCTCGAGTGCCACAGCGGCCATGGAGGGCGCGGGCGGAGCGGCAACTCGTTCCGGTGCTGTCAAGTGGTGGCATCATTCCTAACTCTAGCCTAAGCTTCTAGACTCTAGTGCAGTGCTGGACCAAAGAAAATAAAGGCATGCGATGCAGTGGAATGGCAGGGCAACGGTGAGCCACGAGCGCGGCGGCCCTCCGGTGAAGACAACGGCTACGGCGAGGTGAAATGCCGCTCTACCTATGGTCGATAGGTGGTGCTGGTGGCTCGAGGAGGTAGAGGTGATGGCGAAGCAGCTGTGACCGAGATGAAACGGCCGGTGAGGCTACGACGGCGGCGAGCGGCTGCAGTGGTGCTGCAGCGAGCTCGGCGCTGTGCTTGGAGAGGTAGAGTGAGCAGGAGGGAGTGAGAGAGGGCGAGTGAATGGGGTGGCGGGTGCGCGGTGCTTAAGTGCACGCTCGAGCCTGACCGGTCGGGCCAACGCTAGCATGCTACCACCACACGGTAGCCACGGCCTGTGGCCGATCGGCCACGACGCTGTTCACGGGCGCCGACTCAAGTGCCACTGAATCCTTCTGACAGCGTGACTTAGTGATTCAATTACTCCTAATTCGTTGTGAATTAGCAAAAACTTCCTTAATGAAAGTTGTAGAGCTATATGAGATCTCCAATTTTGCTTTAAGAATCATCATCTAATTCTCATTGATTAACAAACTACACTGCTCCAAAGTGAGGTACTTTGAAACTAAAAATCGTTTCCACAGAAAATTTCCGAAGTCACAAAATAGCATTTACTTGCAACTTGTGAGCTATTTTTGAACATGCTATGCACTGAATTAGACCTTGACCCAAAAATAAAAGTTGTTACCCTAGTCAGCTACTACAACTTTTATTTAGGTCACACAGCCATGCAAACACTCTAAGCTACTGTTCAACTTTGGTCAAACTAGTATCATGAAAATGGCATTTCAAATGAAACCAACACTTAGAAGTAAATTTGGCCTATGTCATGAATACAAACATTGTTCCATTTACCATCCTAGATGTGTCTAAGGTGTTTTAATGACCTCACAACCATCTCATACATAGGTCATACATGATTGCAAGCATAAGCATATATATAAATCAATATTTCATGTGACAATGTATAAGAAGGAGATGAAATTTCATATGCTCATGTTCTTGAATGCTTGGATGATGCTTGTGCTCATGAAATGCAGATGCCAAAATGCAAAGCTTAACACAGGGGTGTTACAGCAATGGCAGCTGCAACTTGTAAAGATCATAGGGTATGTTTGTGTGAACCACAAGGCTCCTCTCAGTGCTGATTTACTGTCGTCATACCTAAAAGGTTGTCTTTATTCTTTCTTTATATGCAAGGATTTTGAGGTGGCCAGCACGGTACTGGATAGAAGTGTGTTGTTGGGAATCTGAGAAGATATCGCCTCATTCCTGATGTCGCAACTCCCGAAGGCATGAAATGAGACGGGGCAATTTTATTTTGTACTTATCCGGGTTTGAACATTGATTTGTGAGACATGTGTTGTAGTTGGTTACTTAAGTTGCCCCGTATGTTTAGTTGTCACACTTATATGCCTCTATGTAACTGTGCACACTTTTTACTGTTGTTGACCTAAAGATGGATTTGCATAAACGTAGTTGGTAATATTAGCAGTTGTTTTGTATGTGTAACAAGCTGTGTCAGACATGCTGTACAAGAACCCGTCACTAATAGTGTTGACAACTTTAACCGTCTGTTTCTTAAATGAGACGGGTATCTATTAGCCGTCACTTTTAATACACAGATCGGAGACGGGTAGTCATTGGAGCCGTCGCCATTTTTTTTGTTACAGCTGGCTTGTTTTTAAGATTTCAGAGACGGGGTTGTACAACCGTCGCTATTTTTTTATGGGTCACAGACGGTTTGAAACAAAAACCGTCGGTTTTATGTAATTATATGAGACGAGTAGATTCCCTGTAGCCGTCCCTATTATTACTTATTAGAGACGGTTCGGGTAATAACCGTCTCTTTTGTCTACTTATCTGAGACGGGTGCATACCCGTCACTACTACTGTCCACATCACATACGTAAAATTTCAGACGCTTGTCTTCAGCGTCATTAACTGACATCACAAACCGTCAGTAATTTGCTTATCTGGCGTAGTGTAGCCAACCGTTAATTTTTAGGCCTAGTAACTATCTATACGTATCAAACATGTCCTAAGACCTTGTTTGGATGCATATGTATCCACCTTAATCTATATGTGTTTGAGCGAATTGGAGTGAAACTAAGTTTAACTTCGACTTTAATACGCTTCAACCCAGATGGATTGAGGTAGATACATGTACATCTAAACAAATCCTCGATGTCAAATTCTTCTAAAAGAGCTAAAAAGCAAAGGTTAGACACAGGGGCTCGAGAGTTGGGTCGTCTATCTTTTGATGATACACACATGTAGTATTGTTGTTACCAAATGACATATAAAGAAAGTAACAACCGCATGCACTTCACATCGATGGTTGGGACTTCGATCAATTTGTTATGTTCATACTTTGCTGAAAAAGCAAAAAAGACAAAAAAAAACTCATGATGTGCAACACATCCCCACTGAATTATCCTGACTCTGAAGCGAACGAAGAAAAAAAAAACCTTCATAGATAGTGACAGGCAAAGCTATATGGCCCGTCATTTATTATGAACAGACTTTACGCAATACTGATTACGAGTGAGTAGAGATGTGCTTCTTCTGCCCATCACTTTGCCCATGTAGTTGAAGTAGTATTTTTCAAGGTTTTTTCACGTAGGATAGTCTCATATATACTATATATATATATAGCTAAGCTAAGACTAGATAAGGCAGCGTTCAGTGTTCAGTGTGTCTACTGTGCGGTAGCGTGTTAAAACCATGAAGGAAAAAAAGGATTTTACTGCTTGTGTTAACATAACAACGACATTATGTGGCGGCTCAAGAGAGATCCAGAGTTCCAGACATCCTGTTTTTCTCCAACCAACAACGGTAGTCAGTGTCACGCTGGACTTGATTTCTCCAGCTACAGACAATAACCTAGCTTATCTCGATATGGACTTGAACCATATCGAGAAAGAGTGAGTCACCAAGCCCAATATGCAACTTGATTAGAGTCGCTCATACTTTAAATTATCTATCTAAAAAACACTTTAAGTTAGAGTTCAATCAAACCAAAACAGCTGATCACTGATGCATTGTCAATCAGTTATGCATGTCGGAATTTCTTTTCCTTTGTCGTCCTCTAATTCATTGCACTAGTACATAGATTATTTTTAGAGGCGGTTAAATTCTGTTTGTAAAGGTGGTTGTAATTTAACTGCCTAACTCTACTCAGGAGCATCTATCTAGAAATTAAATCAATGATGTGGGTATGCAATCGTCTCTAGAATCCGATTTCTAGGAGTGGTTGGTAACGTAACCCTCCTCTAAAAAATTCAAAACTGAAAATCTGTCGTAAAAATAGCAAAATAATAATAATAATATTGGAAGAAGCCCATAGTAGCGAAGCACCACGCCCACTATTTCACAAATCGAGTGATTTTTCGCTCGACCTCTTGCCTAGCGTGAGACTCCTTTAATAGTACAGCGTATTATCATCATTTATCACTAAATGCCACAGGCCATGTACTCCATCTGTCCCATAAAAAAGTCGCTATACGACTCATGTTGGTTAAACTTTTTTAAATTTGATTAATTTTGTAGAAAATATTAACAACATTTGTTTCTCAAATAAGTTTATTATAAATATATTCAATAATCTATCTAATAGTACCAATTATGTATCATCAATATTATTTTTTATATATATCTAGTTAAAGTTAAATATGCTTGACTTCTCCAGAATCGAGATTGACACTTTTTATGGCAGAGAGAGATTGAATACTTGACCCCTATAAGATTTCAATGAGAAAAGTTCCAACTATAAAATTTTAGGTCTCGTCGAGTACTACAATTTTGGTATAGAGTGTTTTTCATCTGAGTTCATTTGAAAAATTAAAAAAATAATTTTAAATTCTGAGAAATTAAAACATGTATTCCTATGATACTAAATGACTTCAAATAAAAATGATGTCAACTACAAAGTTATAAAGAACAACTTTGATATAAAGTTTGTCTTCATCTTAATTCATTTGAAAATTCCATATCTTTTGTGTTAAACCTATTTTTAGAAATAGGTCAAATTACCCATCAAAAATAAAAATTGCTTTCAATAGACAATTGGTGCTTCTAACTACCTCTAAAAATATCCTCCATTTTCAGAGATGATTGGCTAGCCACCTCTAAAAATATTATTTGGGGGTGTTTGATTGGTGTTATGGGCCCTGAAAATAGAGAGTATTTCTTGGGGTAGCTAGAAACACCAACCGTTATCAACACAAATTGATCATGGAAATCAATCAACACAGAAACACCAACCGTTCTTATTTTTAGACATGGTCTATCTCTGGTACCATTTTAAGAGGTAGTTTTTTTTATCTACCTGTTGTTAGAAAAAACCTCAAGACTACCGAATCATATGGTAGTTGGATCCATCTGTAGTTTGGGTGGATCAATGCTGTACCCTGTACTTAGTTTAGATGGCTTTATTTATGTCTCGTCTGTAACACCCAGGTCAGGGCGAAGACAAGGAGGGACCAGCACCCGTGCTGCACACTTCATTTATACATACAAACAAATCATATAAATCAAAGCTTGGCCACCTCTAATAATTCAGCTACTGCTGTTTGCCCCACTTTAGGGCTTGTTTGGGCAAACCATGTGGATTGGGGTGGATTTGTGTGCAGCCAAACAAAGCCTTATAGAAATTTCCTGCCTTCGCCCAGGCATGTCACGATATGGCATATAATTTTTAGAGGTAGAGCACATTTGCAATGTGCGCTAACTTTAGCAAAAAGGTATACAAAACTTTACAGAAGACAAACATAACAAAAGGGAAAGACAAATTAAGGTAAAGACATAGCCAATTCACATATGTGGAAGATATATTTGTGGTGTGTTTGGTTGGGTGCCCAGACAGCTCTACCTAGCCAAGTAGTTTCCTAGCTACGCACATGCATGGATTTGGGTCACTTGGTGGTTGGGATCGCTGACTGGTAGGCGATCTGTCTGCCAATGTCAGGTCGCGAACCCAACACACCCTTAATTCTTGAGCCCTTAGTTCTTGATCTTTTGTTGTATGCAATGAGTGATGAACTCCCTTCTGAAGTTGTGTATATTTTTTAGGAGCAATTCCTCGAATTGCTTGCTGAAAAGTCCAGTCATTATATAACTGTCCACATAATACTCCCAAATATATAGAACAATGATGATGGTGTTAATAAACAAAGGTGTGATCCTTTGGTCTTTCACCATGTTTCTCTAAGCAAGAGTATAGTGGCCAGTTGGCCACACGCCTTAGCAAAATGACATAGGAAGATGAGGTGAAACTGCCTGTATTCTCCTCCAATTGCCATGGACAATGTGTACGTCCACTGTAGTCCATCGTGTTTAAAGCGGCATTGTGTCTAATTTAAGATTACGTAGAGTTCAACGAGAAGAATAGGCATATGATCGATCTAGTTGCACCCATTAACCAAGCATGATTGGCTTGGGTTAGACGACTAAGTGAAAAAAAAGAACGTCGCCTCGTCTAACGCATCTCCAAAGCATATATGTATTATTGTCTTGAACAAGGAGTGAGACTTGACTAATACTGGTATGCATGTTTAAGAGTAGTTAAAGTTTAATGAGAAGAACTAGAGATCATATGTGATTGGTCCATGCATTGTCAATGTTCTTTACATTTCTTTACCAATTAATCATCCATTTTTGGACTTTTCGTAACTAACTAGAACTAGCTGTCTCTCTTAAGTTCTCTAATTTCCATGTTGCTCATGGTATGTTTTTCTTACTTGATACCGGATGGTTTACCTCATCCATAAATACAACAAAAGTATCCTAGCTATATATCACAAACAAGGTGCCGGCTGCCGGCTCTTCTATTTGACTTTGATATCCATGGTCGGGACTACCGGATCGATCAATTGATTATTATGCATATTTTTTAAGCTGGCTGAAAAAAAGAAGAAGCCCATATACAAATAAAAACTCACGTTGTGCAACAAATATCTCCACATGTAGGCATTATATCTCCACATGTAAGCATTATATCTCCACATATATGTAGGCATTATATCTCCACATTAAGCTGTCTCCCAATCGATATGTATGTATTTATGAATATGTCTCAAATAAAACCTCACTTGACTTGGTCCATTTGACCATCCATTGTTTGATTTGAAGTTGCAACCTGATCAACAAGCAGGTAGCCCCTTCGTCCACTGATGCTTATGAAACTGATGGAACGAATAAAAAGAGTTGAATTCACTCTCACTAGTACAGAGACGGGCTTTACTCCTGGTGGGGAACCCCCTCTAGTCTCGGTTCCCCACCCGGGAGCAAGCATCCAGGACTAAAGGGGGGGTCCTTTAGTCCCAGGTCAGGAACCGGAACTAAAGGGGGACCTTTAGTCCCGATGGGTAACACCAACCGGGACTAAAGGGGGACCTTTAGTCCCGGTGGGTAACACCAACCGAGACTAAAGGTGCCTCCTGACATGCCACGGGGCCGGCACCCTTTAGTCCCAGTTGGTAATACCAACCGGGACTAAAGGTTATTTTTTTCTTTTTTCTTTTCTTTTCATTTTTTGTTTTCTTTTCAAAATAGGTTTTCGAAGTCATATTGTACGCTGCTAATAATACATTTATATGCGCGTATAGTATGTTTCGGTTCAAGCACAATGAACGTATTAAATGACACAATTGAAGCATAGAACTATATATATATATATATATATATACATATATATATATATATATATACATATATATATATACATATATATACATATATATATATATATATATATATATATATATTTACATGCATGCATGCATATGTGTATTTTACATTATATTATTTCATGTGCATATATTACAAAAGATTGCATTACGGTTGTTGTGATATAACAAGTTTCCTCTCACCCTCTAGCTTTCCATGGCAGTGTTGGGTCGAAGTAGAACTCGCCCTTGGAATCGATGACTTGGTCATTAAAAAATCTGGCTATAGACTCTTGAATTGCTTTGAACTGGTCTTGCCGTATGACCTTTTTCTCCAACCATCGAGCCTACAGGTTTGAATTAAAGGAAAATAAATTAATATATGTACATACATACATATATATATATATAAAGACATAGTAACATAATCAATAATAATAATTAAATGAATATATAGTGTATTTTTAACGTACTTTGAGTCTCTCTGTAGAAGTTCTTTGAGAGACCTGCTTGATAAACTCACAAACATAGTAACCACAGTAGTTGTTCCCCTGTTCCTACCTTAGACACCACTTTACGAGAAAAAGATTTGTCATCCAATCTAGTGATCCGGTGAAAGCTATATGTTTAATTAATAAAGATGATGCGATTTAGGGGACTTACTTTCAAAGGGATTATATTCAGTGGCGCTTTGCATTTTCCCATGTGTTGCTTCTCAATACAGGTTTTCCAAACACTGCATAATAAAAAAATTGCCACGTCATCAGATATAGTTAATCATCATGTTTTTGTGTATATATAGTTGCTAGAGATACCGAAATTACCTCTTAATAATATATATCATATCTTGGTAGTCTTGTTGTGGTTTTCTCATCGAGACATAGATTATCAAGTGACTTTTCACCAGATCGATGTCCATCAATATCCAGTGATTGCTGTATGTGTTTATAGGATATAACGCATAACACTCATTAATTAACTAGAATCAACATATGAGCCATTAAGGATGATCGACATTATTAACACTCACTTGAAGTTGTAGGGAAAGAGTATATCCTTCTTGTGGCGTTGGTTCACTAAGAAGTTCATGAGGTTACTCTCTGACTCAGACTTCCAATTAGGCTTTGGAGTAACTGGGTCTTTGAATACTATATGGGGATTAACAAAACCAATTTCATTGCAGCCTTTCTTTCTGCGCTCTGTCATTGTAAATCTACATATATATAGTACTTGTTAGGATAATTTATATGCATATACACACATATGATGAGTTTAATAATAGATCGAAAGAATTATTACTTACAGGCAATAGCAGCTAATGATAACTTTGTCCAGAGAGGTCAGGTGGCATAGTTGATGAAATTCTGCAAAGTCAACATACATAACATCATCGCCACGGAACCAATGTTCGTCTCTAATTCTGACACCAACATAGAAGTATCCACCGGTAGATGCCTGCATGTACCACTTGTTTAGCAGGTATATTTGCGTCCCAAGATCACCTAAGGCTTGAGGGTTGTATAGACTCTGGCCTAGTATAAATTTTTTCTTCTAAATATCAACCTCCGCCGTACTCTCAATGCTTCTATCACCAAACATCTGGTAAAGGTCAAGACCAGTCTCTTCAATAAATTCACTAAGGTGATCCAAATCAACATCTGGAGGTATGTTTGCCTGATGCATTAATCCTAAATTTGAACTATATTCATTACCAACAACTAGCGGGGGGGGGGACTGATTGGTGCGATTATTGTCTGAGTTGTGCAACTCCTTTCCCTGCCCGCTTCTTTTTCTGTGCCGCCTCAATTGACTTGGTGAGAGTATGGTCATAGTCCGTTAACGATGCTTTGGACGGCTTACGAGATTCCCGCTGTTGTTGCTGGTAAGAAGCCACCTTTTTTCTTAGAATATCTGGAGCTACGAAGAAGTATGGTTTCTCTGGGTTTCTCCTTACTTCTTGATCCTTTTTAAGTTTGTCATAGAATCTGGACATATCTTTTTTATATGCATCAGTTACTTCTTCCTTCTCTTCAGATATTATTTTGGGAATAGCCATTGGTTTCACGGTGGCTTTCTTTGTCGGCGGGGGCTGGTTCTTCGTTTGCGGGGCTGGCCTCTTGCTAGAACACGGCTTCTTGGTAGGTGGGGGCGGGGGAGGCGTTGGAGACCTCCTTGGAGGTGGTGGCAGCGGCATTGGAGACCTCCTTGGAGGTGGCGGCTGCGGCGTTGGAGACCTCCTTAGAGATGGTGTGGATGCAGCCTCGCCTTCCAACACATTGTCATCGTACAGAGCACTATGATGATCTGGCGATTGAACAATTGGACTTCGGTTGGGGGAGGATCTACTACAAAAAAAGGAATGACATATTATTATGAGCAGATTGTTAATTATTTAAGCCAATATAAATTAATGATGTAGTGTTTTCATCCGCACCTATGGTGAGGTAGTTCAGGAGGAGGTGGAGGCGACATCCCAGGAATGATGATGTAGCGCTTGCACCATAGAATGAATGTCTTCTCTACTTCTAGAGTCTTCTCGCCATCATCTCTAGGAATGTCAAGAGGCAAATCACTAAAACCTTTTTCAGCTTTATCTACCGAGATGGTAGCATATCCTTCTTGGATTATATTCCCATGAATCCTTGGTGTCTTGGTTCGGTCGATAGGATTAACAAGACCGATAGCCACCTTGATTATGGAATTCCCCTTCAGAATGTGTAACTCACACGATGTACAAGGTTCAGTGACATCATCCATAGGGAAGCGCAGTCCTGTGTCCCCTTGATTTGGTATCTCCGTGGAAGCGCAACTGCTTTTCAACTAAGTAGGGGGACTAATGTTGATTCCTGGCTCTGATGCCTTGCTTGCACTCACTGCTATTTGCACTTGCCTTCTGATTTCCTCCTGCATTCTCGCTTCAAGGTTTTTTTCCCGCTCCTGTGCTTCACGCACCGCTTCCTCCAACCTCTGGAGCCGCTGTGCCTCTTCTTCCTTCTTTCTCTAGCGGCTTCTATAGGAAGGTCTGTCCTGAGGGAATCCATGCTCCCACGAGACACTTCCTTTGCCTCTAGTTCGGCCACCATGTTCAATAGTCCCGATGGCGTATGTCAGTTCATCCTTCTCTCTGTTGGGCCTAAACGCACCACTAGCAGTAGCTCTCTGAGCATAAAACAATCTTTCTACTGCTTTTTGTAGTCTTGCGCCATAAACGCACTTCCCTGTCTCCTGGTCCAGTGTTCCCCCATGAGCAAAAAACCAATTCTTTGCACACTCTCCCCACTCGAGTGATTCTGGTGTGATACCCTTAGCAAGAAGGTCTGCTTCCATTTTGTTCCACTTCTTAATGGCAGTCGGGTAGCCACCTGATCTCAAGTTATGGTGGTATGTCTTCTGTTGGGCATTACGTTGGTTCTTTATCACCCGACTCACACCCTCTTCCGATATCTTGTACTGTACAAACTCATCCCAATAGGGCCTCTGCTTTGAGATCGTGTCTGGGATAGTGAAATCTGGTGCTATGTTCTTCTTGACATACGTCGTGTATATGTGTTTCTTCCAAGTCTGAAACTGGGTGGCCATCTTCTTCATTGCCCAATCCCTAACTCGCTCCTTCAATTCATCACCATCTATTATATCATTATAACCATCTATTTGGAGCGTGAAATGTTCCAAGACATCATTCCAAATTAACATCTTATCACGATCGGAGACAAAACTGATATGAGGAGCATTGGTCTTCTTCTTCCATTCGCGAGTACTGATTGAGAGCCGATCCCTTACAAGGTAACCACAGTGGTGCACGAATTTTGTTTTATTTGGCCCCCCCCCCCCCCGGTTCGCCTGTATCCGCATTGAACTCCGAGATGATGAAGCGACCCTCCAATGGCTTTTTGGGACCTCGAACATTTTTACTCTTCGTTGTAGTTGTTGATGTCGATCCAGAGGGCTACAAAACATAAACATTATTTTTAATGTCATGAGCACACATAAGACATATGATAATATATATATCTAATAATAAAAAATATATACTTGGCCAATATCTTGTTGCTCATTTTGTTCAAGAGCTAAGTACTGACTCCCGTCATCTATATCCTCTTGCACGTTATTTTTAGCACCATCATCGTTGGCAACTTGAGTGCCAATGTTGATCAAATTCATCATCAACTCCTCCTCATCCATGTTTCTCGGGTCGGCCATCTAGCTTCAAAAAACAAAACCAATATATAGTACAGTCAAATCTTTGCTTACATGCATAAAATCTACTGAACAATATGCATTATTAAATCTTGCCCCTCGGTCACGGACGCAATTCGCCACACTAGGGCGAACTGCGTCGGTACTAGGGCGAATTAGGGCTATACATAAATGGCCGAGGGAGAATTGCGTCGGTGACTAGGGTGAACCACGTCGGTGACATCAACAACGCGGTTCGCCCTAGTCACCGACGCAATTTGCCCTAGTGTGATTGTTTAGCGTTAACGATAATGATAATACGAATGTTGATCGACTAGGCCGCGAGAGAGGGTGGTGTGATGAGAGTGGCGGTGCTCCGCTCCGCCATATATATGTTTGTACACATGGTTGAACTGAGGGACGGCGGTGCTCCGCCGTATAAACCCTAAACCCTAGGGTGAACGAGGGCGGCGGTGCTCCGCCGTATAAACCCTAAACCCTAGGGCGAACGAGGGTGGCGGTGCTCCGCCGTATAAACCCTAAACCCTAGGGTGAACGAGGGCGGCGATGCTTCGCCGTATACATAGAAACGCATGGGCGAACGAGGGTGGCAGCTGCTCCGCGACGTATATATACATGCATATGAATACAAATGACAAAAACATATGGATCGCGATTGAGGACAAGGACGTACGGCAAGACGAGCGGCGTGGTCTCGACATCGGTGCAGAGTGGGCCGAGGCGGTGGTTGGCACAGCAGAGCGGGCTAGGCTGTGTCGGCGTGGTGGCGACCGGTGTCGGGGGCGCGCACACTGCGGTCTCTGCTGACGACGACGACGTGAGGCGGGCCGGGCCGGGGGCGGTGCTCGGCGCGAACTAGGGGCTGCGGCGCGGTGGAGGCGGCCGGCGTGCTGACAACGACGACGTGAGGTGGGCCGGGCCGGGGCGGTGTCGGTGCGTGGAGGGCGTCATCGGCGCGGAGCGGCTCGGGATGGGGCTACGGTCAATGCGCTAGAGGGTGTGGCCCGCGCATCGGGCCGGGGCGGGCAGCAGCTGGCGCCATGAGGTCGTCGACGTGCGGTGGAGGGTGGCGCGCGGGCGCGTGCGGTGGAGGGCTGACGAGGAGGGCGGTGGTCGGTGCGGTTGACGTAGAGGTGGAGGGCGTCGTGGGGACCAAGGTCGACGGCGATGTTGGGGCCAGGTCGACGGGGTCGCGGCGAACGCACGCGCGAGGACCACGGACGCGCATGAGGTAGTGGCGACGACCGGTGTCGGGCAGGGTGGCGGCGGCGTCCTCGGTGTGGCGGGCTGGGTGGTGTGGGCGCAGCGGGGGAGAGGAATCGGCGATGGCGCGCGCGGCGGCGAAGATCGACAACGCAAGGAAGAAGATGGGGCGACGAGGGGTTTGGGCACTGGCATATATATGCCACACCCCTTTACTCCCGGTGCCAGCCCCCCAGCGGGAGTAAAGGTCCTTTACTCCGGGTGCGTGTTACCAACCGGACCTTTACTCCCAGTTGGTAATACGCACCGGGAGTAAAGGTTTTTTGGCGGGCCACGAAACTGCAGCCCACCTTTACTCCTGGGTGGGCTTCCCACCCGGGAGTAAAGGTGGGCTGCAGTTTCGTTTACCGCCTGTTTTAAGCAAATTTTTTAATAGAAATGCAATAGTCTTGTTAAATACATAGTAAATTAAATAAAAGGCATAAAATTATTTTGTTAAAAATATGAATTTTCTTTTTCTTTATTGCACATAGGAAAAATCTATAACCTAACTTTTTTATTTTTTGTTATAATTATAAAACATAATGTAACTAATATTTATTATTTCGTTAATGCAAAAATGTAGTGTTTAATTAAAATTATTAAAACTATTGGTTTTGAACAGGAAATTTGTTTTCACATCATTTTAACGTTAATATTTTAATTTTTCATCACTCAATATCCTAATTTAACTTTTCGAGAAAGAAATCCCACCAAATCAAACATTGATTTAATTTGAAACACGACATAATAAACATCTAAATTGACAATTATTACATAATATCTCAAACACACACTACATTAAATCACTATATCATCGAGTGGGCACAGCAGTGAACTTCTTCTTAACGTATGTCCCTTGGTTATGATCGCGTTGTAACCATGGAGTGTCCTCATCATTTACCAAGATGCTAGGGTCTTTGTTCACTTTGAAGGGCGGAATTCGGTCATCCTTTTCATAATCTTCTGACATGTCCGACTTGTCCTCAATTCCCATGATGACTCTTTTCCCTGAAAGAACTATGTGGCGCTTTGGCTCTTTGGTTGAGTCATTATCATTTTTTCCTCTTTTTGGTTTGGTAGACATATCACTGACATAGAACACCTAATTCACATCCTTGGTAAGGACGAATAGTTCGTCTTTGTACCCAATATTACTAAGGTCTACTGTTGTCATTCCATACTCGTTGTCTATTGTTACCCTGCCTCCGGTCACCTTGACCCATTGGCACTTGAACAATGGGATCTTCCAAGTAGGTGCATATTCTAGTTTCCATATTTTATCTATGCGGTCATAATATGTCTGCTTATTCCCATTCGGGTCTGTGGCATCTATGCGGACACCACTGTTTTGGTTGGTACTCCTTTTATATTAGGCTACTATGTAGAATATGTTCCCATTTATCTCGTACCCTTTGTATGTGACGATATGCCATGATGATTGCATAGCCAATAAATACAGTTGCTCATGGATGCTCTCATCACCTTGACATTTTTTTTGCAACCAACCGCCGAAAGTTTCCATGTGCTTACGCGTAATCCAAGCTTCAGTCTTCCCTGGAAACTCGGATCGTAAGAGATCCTTATGTGTCTCAATATACGGATCTACCAAAGAGGAGTTCTGTAGAACTGTGTAGTGCACTTTATTGAAATAATCATCCTCCGTACCAATATATGTTTTCCTCCCTAGTATCCCCTTTTCGCTTAGTCTCCCCTCATGTCTCGATTCAGGAACACCAATCGAGTCAAGGTCGGGAATAAAGTCAACACAGAACTCAATGACCTCTTCTGTTCCATAGCCCTTGGCGATGCTTCCTTCTGGGCGAGCACGGTTGTGAACATATTTCTTCAGGACTCCCATGAATCTCACTAAGGGGAACATGTTGTGTAGGAACACAGGACCAAGAATGAAAATCTCCTTGACTAGGTGAACTAGGAGGTGTGTCATGATATCAAAGAAGGAAGGAGGGAACACCAACTCAAAGCTGACGAGACATTGAACCACATCATTCTGTAGTTTAGCTAGATCAGTTGGATCAATTGCCTTGTGAGAAATTGCATTGAGGAATGCACATAGCTTCACGGTGGCTAGACGTACATTTGGAGGTAGAATTCCTCTTAATGCAACTAGAAGTAATTGCGTCATAAGAACGTGATAGTCCTGGGACTTTAAGTTACAGAATTTTTTCTCTGTCACATTTATAATACCCTTTATATTCGAGGAGAATCCAGATAGTACCTTGATGTTGTTTAAGCATTCAAACATGATTTCCTTCTCCTCTTTGCTTAGAGTGTAGCTAGCAGGATGTAAGTAATGGCGTCAATCATCTGTCTTCTCTGGATGCAGGTTGTCTCTTTCTCTCAAACAACGCGGGTCCTGTCGTGCTTCAAATGTGTCCTTAGGCTTTCCATACACACCCATGAAGCCTAGCAGGTTCACACAAAGATTCTTCGTTAGGTGCATCACGTCGATCGAGCTACGGACCTCTAGGACTTGCTAATAGGGTAGGTCCTAAAATATGGACTTCTTCTTCCACATGGGTGCGTGACCGTTAGCGTCGTTCAAAACAGGTTGGCTGCCATGTCCTTTTCCAAAGATGACTTTCACATCATTGACCATATCGAGTACATCCTCACTGGTTCGGTTGCGAGGCTTGGTCAGGTGGTCTGCCTTCCCTTTAAAATGCTTGCCTTTCTTTCTTACGGGGTGATTTGCAGGAAGAAATCGACGATGGCCAAGGTACACGACCTTTCGACATTTTTTCAAGAATACAACTCTAATATCACCGAAGCAGTGTGTGCATGCATTATATCCCTTGTTTGACTGTCCTAAAAGATTACTTAGAGCAGGCCAATCATTGATTGTTACAAACAACAATGCTCGCAGATCAAAGTGTTCCTGTTTGTACTCATCCCACACACGTACACCTTCTTTATTTCACAAAATGAGAAGTTCATCAATAAGTGGTCTCAGGTACATATCGATGTCATTGCCAGGTTGCTTCGGGTCTTGGATGAGCACAGGCATCATAATGAACTTCCGCTTCATGCATAACCAAGGAGGAAGGTTGTAGATACTTAGAGTAACAGGCCAAGTGCTATGACTACTGTTCTGCTCTCCAAAAGGATTGATACCATCTGTACTTAAAACAAACCTTAAGTTTCTTACGTCATTTGCAAACTCCGGGAATTCTCTGTCGATTGCTCTCCACTGGGACCCATCAGCAGGGTGTCTCAACATATTGTCTACCTTACGGTCTTCTTTGTGCCATCGCAACAATTTTGCATGTTCTTTGTTTCTAAACAGACGTTTCAAGCGTGGTATTATAGGAGCATACCACATAACCTTGGCAGAGATTTTCTTCCGTGGACGTTTGCCCTCAACATCACCAGGGTCATCTCGCCTGATCTTATACCGTGATGCATGACATACCGGGCATGCATCTAATTTCTCGTACTCTTTGCCACAGTAGAGGATGCAGTCATTAGGACATGCATGTATCTTCTCGATTTCTAGCCCCATAGGACAGACAACTTATTTTGCTTCGTACGTAGTGGCGGGCAATTCATTGTCCTTCGGAAGCATCTTCTTTTGGATTTTTAGTAACTCTCCAAATCCCTTGTCAGATACACCATTCTTTGCCTTCCATTGCAGCAATTCTAGTGTGGTTCCCAACTTTTTCTGCCCTGCATCACAAGTTGGGTACAACAATTTCTTGTGATCTTCTAGCATCCGCTCGAACTTGATCTTCTCCTTTTCACTTTCACATTCTCTTTGTGCGTCACGAATGACCTAACAAAGATCATCAGTAGGCTCATCTTCTGCGGCTACCTCTTCTTCAACTTCTCCCATTACAGTATCATTGAAGCACGCATCATCGGGAATAATATCATTGTCGTCCCATTGTTCTTCTTCACCTTCTTCCATTACAACGCCGGTTTCTCCGTGCTTCGTCCAACAAATATAGTTTGTCATGAAACCCGACTTGAACAAGTGTGAATAAAGAGTCCTTGAGCAAGGATATTCCATCGTATTCTTACATATGGCACATGGGCAGCACATGAGACCATCGCGTTTGTTTGCCTCGGCCACACGTAACAAAGAATGCACGCCGTCAATGAACTCTTGGGAGCGGCGATTAGCATTGTACATCCAATGACGACTCATCTGCATTACATGACATAAATACCATATTAAAACCTAGATCATAATTAATTATTTATACAACATGCGTGCCACCACAAAAGGTACAAATTTATGAAAGCATCGCTACAATGTAGACAATCCCAACTACCACTAAAAGAACTAAAGCTAAAATTCATTTCAGGAGTACAAGGATTTCGCGACCAATCTCAACTAAAATAGACAGATCCCCCGATTGTGCAACATCTTTGGGCTTCTTTGGCTGGATCACTGCCTCATTAGCCGCCGTATCTGCCTGTTGTGCAAGATATTTTTGCACGAGTTCAACATACTCTTCCTCCCAGTAGAAGCCTGAACATCGTCCACTGCCATCCCACTGAAATTAAAACAAAAAATTAGAACTTTAATCACAACCATCATGAAAATAAGTATAAACTAACCATAATCATAAAATACGATAAAATAACTCACCTTGCGATCCGGACACTTGTAGAAGATACGACCCTTGTTGGGACCCTCCTTCTTCACTCGGTACTCCATCACAATCTTCGTCTCATCACGACACTTGCCGCATAGAATGAGAGGGAGGCCCATCCTAAGTCGCTTTGGAAACCCATGAGAGGCCGAGTACCCAGAAGCAGTTGCCATCTACTCTCTATACTCATTTTTTAATACACTATAAATTTCTCATTTTATAAACAAATAAAATTAAGAAACTATAAAATTATCTATATCTCTAAACAATGAAGTGTGCTATGCATGCTAGAAATAAAAAGTGAATACTAATTTTAAATACCTACTTTAACCTTTCTTCATCCAAATATGCAAACTATAAGTTATTTTGAGCTCAAATTGTTTACAAATAAAAAAAACACCATAAAAACAATATATATATATAGTGAACAATATGAGATAAGCCAATGATGAAAAATGAGAGTATGAGATTGGTAACCTTTACAACTGAAGAATCGACGGAGGAATCGAAGAAATCGACGGAGGAATCGAAGAATGGATGGAGGAACAATGGAGGGAGGAAGCAAGAACACTAGTGCAGTGAGCTTTCAAAATATGCTGAGCTCAGGCCTGGGGAGGAAGAAGGAGACGGCCGGGATATAAAGGGGGACCTTTAGTCCCGGTTGGTGGCTCCAACCGGGACTAAAGGTAACTTTCCAACCCCCGGCGCAGCCACGGCCCGGGAGTAGACCTTTACTCCTGGTTGGAGCCACCAACCGGGAGTAAAAGTCTACATTTAGTCCCGGTTGGTGGTTCCAACCAGGACTAAAGGTCCCTGCCACCTCTGTCTGGCGCAGTAGCCGTTGGGTAGGGACCTTTAGTCCCGGTTGAAGCCACCAACCAGGACTAAAGGTCTCTCTAGTCCCGGGCGCAAAAAATACCGGCACTAGAGTCCATTTTAACTGAGGATCGAATGTCTGTTCTACTAGTGTCTGGAGTAAGTTGAACTAGATCCATGGCGATGAAGAGAGTCATTGGTGCGCTGGTAGCCTAGATCCAAGAAAGTCATTGGATGACGAGGAGCGGTGACGCAGATCGATTTGAGTGTACGTATCATATCATATACCCCAGTTTACCCCAGTGGATCCAACAATATGAAACCATCTGCATGTGAATTAGTGGTAGTATAACAAAACACAAGTTCGTACGCAGCGAATCTCTGCGCTTGGTATACATAAAAAAAAACAAATGATGAGGCAGTTGCACTTGCACGACGCCGTGTGGTCCTCTACCATCCATCGCCGCCGGCCGGCCGTCGTGTATTTAAAGAGCCTCGAGCTCTGCCTTGCTGCAACGCAAGCAGCTAGCTGACCGACTAATTCGACACGAGCAGCAGCAGCGCGGTAGCTAGCTAGCAGAGCCTAGAGCTAATGGTCGTCGTCATGGCAGCAGCCATGCAAGGGCCAGGAAGAGCAACAACGCGCGTCGCCGCCGTCTCCCTCCTCCTCCTCCTCCCCGTCCTCCTGGTAAGCCTTGCGGGCGGGAGCCCGCCGCCGGATCCCGTGTCCTGCACGCGCGGCACGTCCGACTGCACGGTGACGAGCACGTACGGGTCGTTCCCGGACCGCACCATCTGCCGGGCGGCGAACGCGACGTTCCCGCGGACCGAGCAGGAGCTAGTGGCGGCGGTAGCGTCGGCGGCGGCGGCGCGGCGCAAGGTGAAGGTCGCCACCAGCCACTCGCACAGCTTCCCGAAACTGGCGTGCCCGGGCGGGCGCGACGGCACCATCATCAGCACGGAGCGGCTGAACGCGACGGTGCGCGTGGACGCGGCGCGCAGACTGCTGACGGTGGAGAGCGGCATGCTGCTGCGCGACCTCGTCAGGGTCGCCGCCGACAACGGGCTCGCGCTGCCCCACTCGCCCTACTGGTATGGCCTCACCGTCGGCGGCATGCTGGCCACCGGCGCCCACGGCAGCTCGCTGTGGGGCAAGGGCAGCGCCGTGCATGAGTACGTGGTCGGGATCAGGATCGTCACCCCTGCCCCGGCATCTCAGGGCTTCGCCGTCGTTAGGGAGCTCGCTGCCGGTGATCCCGACCTTGACGCCGTCAAGGTCTCGCTCGGCGTCCTCGGCGTCATCTCTCAGGTCGGTGGTGTACGGACTGTGAAGATTAACTGCAGCATATATCCATGCATTCCGTACCATGCGTTTATTTGCCTTCAAGTAAAAGACACGAAAATTTTACAGAGTAATTACCATGCTTAATTACGGAGTAGTAGTACGTAGAACGAACCTAATGCGTTGACATGAAAGATCAGATGGTTTAAAATTTGTGAGTTGATAGATGGATTTCATGCATGTGTTGATGTGTGCTGCATGCATGTTGCACGCAGGTCACTTTTGAACTGCAGCCGCAGTTCAAGCGGTCGGTGAAGTTCGTGACGCGGGACGACAAGGACATGGCGGAGAAGTTGGCCGTGTGGGGCGACCTCCACGAGTTCGGCGATGTCGCATGGCTGCCGCGGCAGGGCAAGGCGATCTACCGGGAGGACGACCGCGTGGACGTCTCCACCCCCGGCAACGGCCTGAACAACTACGTCGGCTTCCGCGCGCAGCCGACGCTGGGCCTGCTGACCGCGAGAAAAGCCGAGGAGCGGCTGGAGGAGAACGGCACCGACATCGCGCGGTGCCTGGCGGCGCGGCTGCCCGCTGCGACGTTCGAGCTGCAGGCGTACGGGTTCACCAACGACGGCGTGTTCTTCACGGGGTACCCGGTGGTGGGGTTCCAGCACCGGATCCAGGCGTCGGGGACGTGCATCAACGGCGGCGACGACGGCCTCCTCTCCGCCTGCACGTGGGACTCCCGCATCCGTGGCCCCTTCTTCTACCAGTCCGGCTTCAGCGTCGCCATGTCCAAGGTCCCCGCCTTCGTCGCCGACGTGCAGCGGCTGCGCGACCTCAACCCGCGCGCCTTCTGCGGGATGGACGCCAAGATGGGCGTGCTGATGCGCTACGTGAAGCGCTCGTCGGCGTACCTCGGAAAGGCGGAGGACTCGCTCGACTTCGACGTCACCTACTACCGGAGCTACGACGAGGGCGTCCCGCGCGCGCACGCCGACGTCTACGACGAGCTCGAGCAGATGGCGCTGAGGAAGTACGGCGCGCTCCCGCACTGGGGCAAGAACCGCAACTTCGCCTTCGACGGCGCCATCGCCAGGTACCCCAACGCGGCGAGGTTCATGGAGGTGAAGGACAGGTACGACCCGGATGGTATCTTCTCCAGCGAGTGGAGCGACCAGGTGCTCGGCATCCGGGGCAGCCCCAACGTCGTCGGGCCGCGGTGCGCCATCGAGGGACTCTGCGTCTGCTCCGACGACGAGCACTGCGCGCCGGAGCAGGGGTACTTCTGCCGCCCGGGGAAGGTGTACACGGACGCCAGGGTCTGCGTGTTTGAACGACGCACACGACTCGTCGACGAGCTGTGACGAATGATAGATAGATCCATCTTTTAGCTAGCTAAGCTAGCTACCACGTTGTTTGCCTTTGTCTTGTCTTGTTCTTGTGTTTGAATTGAATTGGTGTAGATCTCACAGAGCAAGCATCATTTTGATAGGTGCAGTGCAGGGCGGGACACGGTATGTGTGTTTACAAATAATGTTGTTTGTTGAAATATCAGACCAGTTTGGAATTATATATTTTTTTTATTGGAAACATTTGATCGAACGGCATCTCTTGTCAAACTAAAGGTAGAATCTTGGCTGCTTTTTGTCGTTGTTAACTTGTTATGTTACTCTGAAGCTTCTTTGCAGTGGTTAGACTTATAGGGCACGAGAGTGCTAGTCCACTGGGGCTACATTTCTGAAGAGTGGTTAGTTGCTTCAAGTTTATCCTCTTTGTTCTTGTTCATATTTTTTTTACTTTATTACAGACAGCAAGTGAGACAACATGAGAGTACCTAATTGGTAACTTCTTGTGTGCGTTTGGTGTTGAATTGACTTTCTTTTTTTTTCGGAAAAATGCAATTGACACTAGTAGAGAACAGACCTTTGATCCAAGGGCCAAACCAGGCTCTAGTCCCGGGAAATATTGCGCCCAGGACTAGAGAGACCTTTAGTTCCGGTTAGTGGCTCCAACCGGGACTAAAGGTCCCTACCCAACGGCTCCTGCGCCTAGGCCGTTGTGGCAGGGGACCTTTAGTCCCGGTTGGAAGCCACCAACCGGGACTAAAGGTCGACCTTTACTCTCGGTTGGTGGCTCCAACCGGGAGTAAAGCTCTTGTCCCGGCTAGTGGCGTGGTCCGGGACTGGAAAGTGACCTTTAGTCCCGGTTGGATCCACCAACCAGGACTAAAGGTCCCCCCCATATAAATCCTGTTGGCCGTCTTCTTCCTCCCCGAGTCCGCCCGAGAGCTTCAGTTCAAATTTAAGCAGTGTTCTTGCTCTTTCTCCATCCATTCTTCGATTCCTCCGTCGATTTATTCGATTCCTCCGTCGATTCTTCGGTTCTAAAGGTTACTAACTTCATACTCTCATGTTTTACTATTGTCTTATCTCATTTTGTTCACTATATATATATGGTTCTTTATTGTGGTTTTTTTCATTTGTAAGCAATTTGAGCTCAAAATTACTTCAAGCTTGCATATTTACATGAAGGAAGGTTAAAGTAGCTATTAAAAACTACTATTCACCGTTCATTTGTAGCATGCATAGCACACTTCATTGTTTAGAGATATAGAGAATTTTAGAGTTTTTTTAATTTTGTTTGTTTATAAAATGAGAAATGTATAGTGTATTAAAAAATGAGTATAGAGAGTAGCTGGCAACTGCTTCCAGGGTCCTCGGCCTCTCATGGGTTTCCAAAGCGACTTAGGCCGGGCCTCCCACTCGTTGCATGCGGCAAGTGTTGTGATAAGACGAAGATTGTGATGGAGTACCGAGTGAAGAAGGAGGGTCCCAACAAGGGTCGCATTTTCTACAAGTGTGCGGATCGTAATGTGAGTTATTTTATCGTATTTAATGACTATGGTTAGTTTATACCTATTTTCATGATGGTTGTGATTAAAGTTCTAATTTTCTGTTTTAATTTCAGTGGGATTGCACTGGATGTTCAGGCTTCTACTGGGAGGAAGAGTATGTTGAACTCGTGCAAAAATATCTTGCACAACAGACAGATATGGCAGGCTAATGAGGCAGTGATCCAGCCAAAGAAGCCCAAAGATGTTGAACAAACGGGGGATCTGTCTGTTTTAGTTGGGATTGGTCACGAAATTCTTGTGCTGCTGAAGTGCATTTTAGCTTTAGTGTTTTTAGTGGTAGTTGGGATTGTCTACATTGTAGTGAGGCTTTCTTAAATTTATAGCTTTTGTGGTGGTATGCATGTTGTATAATTAACTAATTATGTTCTAGGTTTTAATACGGTATTTATGTCATGTAATGCAGATGAGTCGGCATTGGATGTATAATGCTGATCGTCGCTCCCAAGAGTTCATGGACGACGTGCATTCTTTGTTACGTGTGGCCTAGGCAAACAAACGCGATGGTTTCATGTGCTGCCCATGTGCCGTATGTAAGAATACGATGGAATATGCTAACTCAAAGACTCTTCATTCACACTCTTTCAAGTCGGGTTTCATGCCAAACTATATTTGTTGGACGAAGCACGGAGAAACCGGAGTTGTAATGGAAGAAGGTGAAGAAGAACAATGGGGCGATGATGACATTTTTGCTGAATATGGTGCCTTCAATGATACTGTAATGGGGGAAGCTGAAGAAGAGGTGGGGGCAAAGGAGAAGCCCGCTGAAGAAGGGGTGGGGGCAGAGGAGAAGCCCGCTGAAGAAGAGGTAGGGGCAGAGGAGGAGCCCACTGACGATCTTGGTCAGGCCATTCGTGACGCACAAAGAGAATGTGAAAGTGAAAAGGAGAAGATCAAGTTCGACCGCATGCTAGAGGATCACAAGAAATTGCTATACCTAACTTGTGATGCGGGGTAGAAAAAGTTAGGTACCACATTGAAATTGCTGCAATGGAAGGCAAAGAATGGTGTATCTGACAAGGGATTCGCGGAGTTACTAAAAATACAAAAGAAGATACTTCCGAAGGATAACGAATTGCCCAGCACTATGTACGAAGCAAAATAGGTAGTCTACCCTTTAGGATTAGAAATCTAGAAGATACATGCATGTCCTAATGACTGCATCCTCTACCGTGGCACGGAGTATGAGAAGTTGGATGCATGCCCTGTATGTCACGCGTCGCGGTATAAGATCAGGCGAGATGACCCTGGTGATGTTGAGGGCGAACGTCCCAAGAAGAAAATCCCTACCAAGGTTATGTGGTATGCTCCTATAATACCACGCTTGAAACATCTTTTTAGAAATAGAGACCATGCAAAGTTGTTGCGATGGCACAAAGAAGACCGTAAGGTAGACAATATGTTGAGACACCCTGCTGATGGGTCCCTAGTGGAGAGCAATCGATAGAGAATTCCCCGAGTTTGCAAGTGACGCAAGAAACTTAAGGTTTGCTTTAAGTACGGATGGTATGAATCCTTTCGGGGAGCAGAGCAGTAGTCACAGCACTTGTTCTATTACTCTATGTATCTACAACCTTCCTCCCTGGTTATGCATGAAGCGTAAGTTTATTATGATGTCGGTGCTCATCCAAGGCCCAAGGCAACCTAGCAACGACATCGATGTGTACCTGAGGCAACTAGTTGAAGAACTTCTACTTTTGTGGAACAAGCCAGGTGTACGCGTGTGGGATGAGCACAAGCAGGAGCACTTTGACCTGTGAGCATTGTTGTTCATAACAATCAATGATTGGCCAGCTCTAAGTAATCTTTCAGGACAATCAAACAAGGGATATAATGCATGCACGCACTGTTTCGGTGACATGAAAGGTATATTCTTGAAAAAGTGTTGCAAGGTCATGTACCTTGGGCATCAACGATTTCTTCCTGCAAATCACCCCATAAGAAAGAAAGGCAAGCATTTTAAAGGTAAGGCAGACCACCAGACCAAGCCTTGCAACCGAACTGGTGAGGACGTCCTCGATATGGTCAATGATGTGAAAGTAATATTTGGAAAGGGACCTGGCAGCCAACCTGTTTCGAAGGACGCCAACGGTCACGCACCCATGTGGAAGAAGAAGTCCATATTTTGGGAGCTACCCTATTGGCAAGTCCTAGAGGTCCGCAGCGCGATCGACATGATGCACCTGACGAAGAATCTTTGTGTGAACCTGCTAGGCTTCATGGGCGTGTATGGGAAGCCTAAGGACATAATTGAAGCACGACAGGACCTACGGTGTTTGAAAGAATGAGACAACCTGCATCCAGAGAAGACAGATGATGGACGCCAGTACTTAAGTCCTGCCAGCTACACTCTTAGCAAAGAAGAGAAGGATAGCTTGTTTGAATGCCTAGATAGCATTAAGGTACCGTCTGGATTCTCCTCGAATATAAAGGGTATAATAAATATACTAGAGAATAAATTTGGACACTTAAAGTCCCATGACTGCCACGTGCTCATGACTCAATTGCTTCCAGTTGCATTAAGAGGAATTCTACCGCCAAATGTACGTCTAGCCACCGTGAAGCTATGTGCATTCCTCAATGCAATTTCTCAAAAGGCAATCGATCCAACGGATCTAGTGAAACTACAGAATGATGTGGTTCAATATCTTGTCAGCTTTGAGTTGGTGTTCCCTCCTTCCTTCTTTGATATCATGACACACCTCCTAGTTCATCTGGTCAAGGAGATTACTATTCTTGGTCCTGTGTTCCTACACAACATGTTCCCCTTTGAGAGGTTTATGGGAATCCTGAAGAAACATGTTCACAACCATGCTTAGCCAGAAGGAAGCATCGCCAAGGGCTACGGAATAGAGGAGGTCATTGAGTTCTGTGTTGACTTGATTCCTGATATTAACCTGATTGGTGTTCCTAAATCGCGACACGAGGGGAGACTAAGTGGAAAGGGGACACTAGGGAAGAAAACATATATTGGTAAGGGTGATGATTATTTCAATAAAGTACACTACATAGTTCTACAGAACTCCTCCTTGGTAGATCCGTATATCGAGACACACAAGAACCTCCTCCGATCTGAGTTCTCAGGGAAGTCTGAAGTATGGATTACGCGTCAGCACATGGAAACTTTCAATGACTGGTTGTGAAAAGAATGTTAGGGTGATGAGAGTATTGATGAGGAGCTGTATTTGTTGGCTAGGCAGCCATCGTGGCATATCCTCACATACAAAGGGTACGAGATAAATGGGAATACATTTTACACAGTAGCACAAGATAAAAGGAGCACCAACCAGAACAGTGGTGTCCGCATAGATGCCACTGACCTTAGTGGGAACAAGCAAACATACTATGGCCGCATAGAGGAGATATGGGAACTAGACTATGCATCTCATTTTAAGGTACCTTTGTTCAAGTGACAGTGGGTAAAGACGACTAGAGGCGGTGTAGCAGTCGACAACCAGTATGGAATGACAACAGTGGACCTCAACAATATAGGGTACAAAGGCGAACTGTTTGTCCTTGTGAAGGATGTGACTCAGGTGTTCTATGTCAAGGACATGTCTACAAAACCGAAGAGAGGGAAAAACGACAACCACCCAATCAATGATGAGCCAAAGCACCACATAGTTCTTTTAGGAAAAAGAAACATCGTTGGAATCGAAGACAAGTCAGACATGTCAGAAGATTATGAAAAGGATGACCGAATTTCACCCTTCACAGTGAACAAAGACCCTAGCATCCAGCTAAACGATGAGGACACTCCATGGTTACGGCGCGATCATAACCAAGGGACATACGTCAAGAAGTTCACTACTGTGCCTGCTTGATATATATATTGATATTCAATAGTGTGTATTAGAGATATTATGTAATAATTGTGAATTTATGTTTGATGTTGAATTATGTCACGTTGAAATGATGTGAAAATAAATTTATGTTTGATGTTGGGATTATGTCACATTGAAATGATGTGAAAACAAATTTATGTTTGATGGTGGGATTATGTCACGTTCAAATGATGTGAAAACAAATTTCCAGTCGAAACACAAGAGTTTTTTCTGAATTTAATTAAACACTATATTTTTGCATTATCGAAATAGTAATTTAAACACTATATTGTGTTTTAAAACTTGTTAAAAAATTAAAACTTTAGGTCACATAATTTTCCTGTGTGCAATAAAGCAAAATAGAATCTATATTTTTTTAAATATTTTTATGTCTTTTATTTAATTTTATGTGCAATTAATTATCCTTTTATCATTTGTGTAAAAAGAAATATATTAAAATCCTAATGAATTGGCGGGCAGCGAAACTGCAGTTTGGCTGCCCGCCAAAAACCTTTAGTCCCGAGCGCCACCATCAGCCGGGACCTTTAGTCCCGGGCGCCACCACCAGCCGGGACTAAAGGTGCGACCTTTAGTCCTGGGCGTTAACAGGGCCCGGGACTAAAGGGCCTTTAGTCCTGGTTGGTGGTGGCGCCCGGGACTAAAGGTCCTCTCCCTTATATAGCCTCTGCGCCCGCCCCGGCCCCTCTTCTTCCTCCTCACCACTGCCGAGCCAAGCCCGAACAGACCCGTCGCCGCTCGTCCGATCCGCCGCCAACGCCGCACCTCGCAAGCGCCCGCACGCACACCGGCGCCCCACCGCCCCAACGTCGCACGCCCCGACTAAGCGCGCTCGCCGACGCGCCGCCCCTTGACCACCCCGGCCCGACGCCCCGACGCCCCACTGCCCCGATGCTCGGCCCCAACGCCACACTATGGCCCGACCCGACGCCACGCCGCCCCTGACGCCGCGCCATGCCCCTAATGCACGCTGCCCCTGATGCCCGACGCCACGCCGCCCCTGGCACCCGACGCCACGCCGCCACTGACGTCGCGCGAGCGGCCCTGACGACTCCACCCCAGCCTGGCCGGCCACGACGCTCGCGCCGCCATCGACACCACCTAGCCTAGCCACCGACACTGCCCTCGTCATCACCACCTCCAGACGCCCATCATCGCCGACCCCTACGTACGTCAATTGTCACCGCCGACCCCTACGTACGTCGATATGTGTTTGTATGTGATATATGCAGAGGAACGCCTCGTTGTGTTGTATGCGGAGCAGCGCCGTCGTTGTGTTGTATGCGGAGCAATGCCACTTCGTTGTGTTGTATGCGGAGCAACGTCGCCTCGTTGTGTTGTATGCGGAGCAATGACTTGTTTACATATATGACTTGTTTATATATGTGAGTTAGATTTATTTTGTTTATGACTTATTGTACATATATGACTTGTTTACATATATGACTTGTTTATATATATGTGACTTAGATAAATTTGTATATGACTTATTGTATATATATGACTTGTTTATATATGTGACTTAAATTTTGTTAAATTTGTTAGATATGGCTGCCCCGGGAGACAACATGGAGAAAGAAATGATGAATATTATTGCCAATGCTGGTGAGCAGGATGTTGATGACGGAAGTCAATACCTAGCTCTTGAAAATGAGCAAGAAAATGTTTTACAAGAAAATACAGACGAGGTATATATACTAAATATATATTATATGTGAATATTGTATATATTTCTATGTACAAAATATATTTATTTATTATTATTTTTATATGTAGCCCTCTGGATCGGCGACCACAACGGCTAAGAGCAAAAATGTTCGAGGACCGAAGAAACCACTGGAGGGCCAGTACATAATATCGGAATTCAACATCGAGATAGGCGAACCACTTGGTCCACATAAAAGGAAATTCGTGGAACACTGTGGGTACCTTGTAAGGGACAGAATTCCGATCAGTATCCGTGAATGGAAGAAAAAGATCAACGAGCCTGATGTTAGTTTTGTCTCTGATGTTGACAAGAATTTGCTCTGGAATGATATCCTTGCCCATTTCACGTTGCAAGCGGATGATTATGATGATATCAACGATGATGCATTGAAGGAGCTAGTTCGATCATGGGCTATGAAGAAGATGGCCACACAATTCTAGACTTGGAAGAAACACCTATACAACACATACATCAAGAAGAACGAAATGCCGAATTTCAATACTGCTACGGGCCCGATCTCGAAACAGAGGCCCTATTGGAATGATTTCGTAGAGTACAAGACATTAGCAGAGGGTGAGGCACGGGTGAGAAGGAACCAAGAGAATGCCTGAAAAAAGGTATACCACCATGACATGGGATCAGGTGGCTACGATACTGCCATTCCGAAGTGGCAAAAAATGGAAGCGGACATTATTGCCAAGGGGGTCGAACCAGAATCAGCCAAGTGGCCCCCATGCTCGAAGAATTGGTTTTTCGGTCATGGGGGAAGACTCGACCCACAGACCGGTCTGGCAGTGTATGGGAAAAAACTCGAAACAGCAGCACACCGATTGACTTTTGCTATAGAAGCTAAAGAGATTGGTGTGTTCAAGCCCAATAGAGAGAAGGATGAGCTGACATATGCCATCGGGACTGCTGAACACACTGGCCAAACTAGAGGCTTAGGACGCAACACTCCATGGGTTCATGGTTTCCCTAATGACAAGGAAACCTACCGAAGCCACTAGAGAAGCAAGGAGGAGCAAGCAGCGTGGGTGACAATGTTGGAGGAAATGGTGCTTGAAGCAAAGGAGCGAGAAAAAGCAATGGAAGCAAGAATGCAGGAAGAAATCAGAAAGCAAGTGCAGATAGCAATGAGTGCCTAGAGGTAGGCATCAGAGCCAGGAATGAATGTTAATATTAGCCCCCCTAGTCAGTTGAAAAGCAGCTGCGCTTCCACTGAGCTGCCAAAGCAAGATGACGCAGTGCTACGCTTCCCCGTGGATGATGTCACTACTCCAATGACATCAATTGAGCTACATGTTCCAAGTGGGAATGACACAATCAAGGTCGTTGTCGGTGTTTTTACTCCTCCAGACCCTACCAAGACACTAAGAATCCATGGGGAACCAATACAACCTGGATATGCTAGGGTCGTAGTGGATAAAGTGAGCAAAGGTTATGAGGATCTAGCTCTTGACATTCCTAGAGGTGATGGACAGAAGACTCTAGGAGAAGCAGAGAAGGCATATATACTTTGGCGCAAGCGCTACATCATTATCCCTGGGGCGTCTGCTCCACCGTCAGCAGACATTAGGTGCAGACAAAAGTTAACAAAATATTTTTTTGATAATTTTCTATGGGCATGACTAATAATAAGCATTTACTTATATCTCATTATTTTTTGTACTCACAAAGCAGGGCCTCCACCAACCAAAGTCCAGTTGTTGCTTCTCCTGACCATCATAGTGCCCAGGGCAATGATGACGCCTTCGAAGGCACTGCTGCATCCCCACCATCTCCAACTCCTCCGCCGCCTCCAAGGAAGTCCACAACTCCTCCGCCGAGGTCTCCAACGCCTCCGCCACCTCCAAAGTCTGCACTGCCTCCAAGGTGGTCTCCAACGCCTCCCCCGCCTCCAAGGAAGCTAGCCCCTAAGAGGTCCACCCCGCAAACAAAGCCGTTGCCCTGCCCGCCGGTAAAGAAGCAGAAAGCAAATACTCATCCAGTTATTCCCCAAAAACTATCTTATGAGAAAAGTGAACAGGAATTAAAGGATGCATTACAAAAAGAAGTGACAGATTTCTTTGAAGGTGCAAAACAGGCATGACAAGCGAGGGAGAACCTAGAGCCATCATACTTCTTCCTACCTCCAGATCAGCTAAGAAAGAAGTTGGAACAAAAAAACGGGATTCTCTTAAGAGCGCTGCGAAACAACCGATATCAGACTATGACCGCTCTCTCACCAAGTCATATGAGGCGGCGCAAAAAAAGAAGAGAGTAGGGAAAGGTGTTGCACAACTCGGACAACAATCGCAATAATCAATCCCCCCTTGTCGTTCCTAACGAATATGGTTCAAACTTAAACTTAGTGGAGGAGGTAGGCGGCTATGAGTCATTTCTTCAGTTTTATGAGGACACTGGTTTGAACCTTGCCGAAGTGCTCGCTGAAGGACCATCTGCTCCGGAAGTGGATCCTTACAAGAAATTTGTACCAGGCCAGAGTCTATACAACCTAGAGAAATTAGGTGAACTGGGTATGCAAATGTACCTGCTAAACGGGTGGTACATGTCGGCGTCTGAAGCGGACAAATCTATCTTTCTGTCAAAATTAGAAACCACCATTACTTCCATGGCAATGACATTATCTATGTCGAGCTTCTAGAATTACACCAACTATGCCACTTGGACTCTCTCGACAAAAGTCTCATTAGCTGCTATTGTCTGTAAGTGTGATTATTTTCTACTATATTCACAATTTCATTATTATATATTCACAATATATATATTCATAATTTTCATGTATGCAGATATGAGATGACAGAACTTAGAAAGAGAAAGGATAATGATGTTGGGTTCATTGATCTGTATGTCGTATACAAACACCCTAACCCCTCGAAGGATTATAAGCCACAACCTGAGAGAAATCTCATGAATTTCTTAGTGAACCAATGCGACAAGGAGATACTCTTCCCCTACAACTTCAAGTGAGTGTTATTATAAGTAATTAATGTCGATCATATATATGGGACATCAATATTTCCTTACTAGCTAGTTACCTCTCTCTCTCTCTCTCTCACACACACACACACATATATATATATATATATATATATGTTTATGCAGCAATCACTGGATATTGATGGTCATCGATATGGCTGAAAGCTCTAGTTTGGTTTTGGTGAATTGATGAAACCCTAAGTGCTAACCTAGTTTATCAAGTGATCATGAGATAGGTAGCACACTTCAAGTGGAGAAGCTAATGAAGATCATAACATGACAATGGTGATAGCATGGTGATGATCAAGGGCTTAAACTTGAAAAGAAGAAAGAGAAAAACAAAAGCTCAAGGCAAAGGTATAACTTGTAGGAGCTATTTTGTTTTAGTGATCAAGACACTTAGAGAGTGTGATCACATTTAGGTTTGATAGCCGTACTATTAAGAGGGGTGAAACTCGCATCGGAATGCAGTTATCAAAGTGCCACTAGATGCTCTAACTCATTGCATATGCATTTAGGATCTAGTGGAGTGCTAACATCCTTGAAAATGTTTGTGAAAATATGCTAACACATGTGCACAAGGTGATACACTTGGTGGTTAGCACATTTGATCAAGGGTGAAGAAAACAGAGGAGATGCCAGCATCAGTCAAGTGACCGAACGCTGGATCCAAAAGCACCGGACGCTGACTGTCTGCGTCTGGTCACGTTGACTAGCGGTACAGTGGCTAGGGTTTACCACCGAACGCTGTGCTGTGTCCGATCGAGGTGGACCGGATGCATCCGGTCAAGGAAAACCGGTTTTTGACTCTTACTGTACTCGACCGGACGCTGAGGCTCCAGCGTCTGGTCAGTTTTTCCAGAGCGTCCGGTCAAGTTCGTAGCCGTTGTAATCTGACGAACAGCGTTTGAAGCTGGTGACGCGTGGCGTCCATCACTAGACCGGACGCTAAGGCTAGGGTCCGGTCAGTTGGACCGGAGCATCCGGTCAGAGCGTAGTGTACCCAGTGAAGGGGTACAACGGCTCTATTTCGTGGGGGCTTCTATTTAAGCCCCATGGCTGGCTGTGGCTCACATCTTTGGCCATTTTCATTGACATAGCAACCTTGTGAGCTAAGCCAAAGTCCTCCCACTCATCTCCATCATTGATTCATCATCATAGTGAGATTGGGAGTGATCCAAGTGCATTGCTTGAGTGATTGCATCTAGAGGCACTTGGTGTTCGTGTTTTGCTACGGGATTCGCTTGTTACTCTTGGTTGTTGCCGCCACCTAGACGGCTTGGAGCAGCAAGGATCGTCGAGCGGAGGTGGTGATTGTCTCTGGCTCCGATCGTGGTGATTGTGAGGGGTTCTTGACCTTTCCCCGGCGGAGAGTCAAAAGGTACTCTAGTGAATTGCTCGTGGTTTGTGTGATCCTCATCTTGTGTTGGTTGTGCGGCACCCTATTAAGGGTTTGGCGTGTGAAGCTAATTAGCGCGTGAACCTCCAAGTGAGTGAATCGCCACAACGAGGACTAGCTTGCCGGCAAGCAAGTGAATCTCGGTAAAAATCATTGTGTTCATCATTGATTCCGTGGTGATTGGTCTTCATTGTTATTCATTCTTGTGATTGTTTGGTTCACTCCTCTACACGGCGGTATAACTATCTTGATCACTCTCTTTATATTATCGCAAACTAGTTGACAAGCTCTTTAGTGTAACTAGTTATGAGAGCTTGCTTACTTGGTTGGTGTGGCTCTTTAGTTAGCTTTTGAGAGCACACTAACATAGGGTAGTGTCATACCTCTTGTGTGGATCTATACTATCTAAACTAGAATTGTGAAAGGTGACTTGCATTTTGAGTAGGCTAGCGCAACACTTGCTCCACCTCATAATTGTCTAACCTATTGTTAAGTGTTGTTGTAGAAATTTTTATTAGGCTATTCACCCCCCCCCCCCCTCTAGCCATTAGGACCTTTCAAGTGGTATCAGAGATAAGGTCACCGTTATTTGAGGCTTAACAACCTTCGGTGTTAAAATGGCTCAAATCAACAACACCAAGAAGCTACCCCAATTTGATGGCTCCAACTATCCCTATTGGAAGGCCAAGATGACAACCTATATCAAGTCAATCAATAGGAGGGTTTGGAAGGTGGTAGAAACAAAAATCGAGATTGAAGATCTAGAGAATCCCACCACGGCCGAAGAAGTACTTCTCCAAAACAATGACATTGCTCTAAGTGCTATTCATGATGCAATTGATGAAAGAACATTTGAGCAAGTCAAAAATATTGAGATGGCTCATGAGGCATGGAAGAAGTTGGAAGAATCATTTGAGGGCACTCAAGCCGTGAAGGGTGCAAAGGCTTACATTCTCAAAGAAAAGTTTGCAAGCTTCAAGATGAAGGATGATGAGAGTGTGCCAGAGATGTTCCATAGGCTTCAAGTGCTTATCAATGATCTCAAAGCACTTGGAGAAGAAGTGAAGGATAAGGACTTCTCCCACAAGTTCTTGAGATGCTTACCCTCAAGATTTGGTACATTGGTCACTATTCTAGTGAGGAGTGGTTTGGACACAATGACACCAAACCAAGTGTTGGGAGATATAATGACCGATGATACTTATAGAGATGATGATGAGAAGGAAGAAAAGAAGGAGAAGAAAGATGAGAAGAAGGATGAGAAGAAGAAGAGCGTGGCATTCAAGGCCACATCATCTAAGGGCAAAGCTAAGCAAGAAACATCAAGTGAAGAAGATGAATCTTGGGATGATGATGATGATGAGAAGATGGCTCTCTTTGTCAAGAGATTTGGCAAGTTCATAGTAAAGAAGGGCTATCATGCTAGAAGAAAGAAGTCTTCATCCAAGAACAAAGAAGAATCAAGAAGATGCTTCAAGTGTGGAAGCAAAGATCATCTTGTTGCTCAATGCCCATACAATAGTGAAAATGATGATGACAACAAGAAGAACAAGAAGAAGGATAAGAAAGAAAAGAAAGAGAAGAAGGACAAGATGGCCTTCAAGAAGAAGAAGGGTGGTTCATATGTAGTCACTTGGGATAGTGATGCTTCCTCAAGTGATGATGATGATGATAGTGATGATAACAAGACCACCAAGAAGAAGGCTCTTGCAAGCATTGCTATCAATGAGAAGCCCTCTCTCTTCGAATCTTCATCATGCTTCATGGCTAAGGCCACTAAGGTACAATCTTACGATGATGAAAGTGATGAAGAACATGATGATGATAATGAACATAAAAATGAAAATGATAGTGATAGTGATGATGATGAACCTACTAAGGATGAATTATTTGATATGCTAGAAGATGCTAAAGAACACTTTGACATCAAGAGAAGGGAATGCAAAAGCTTGCGTAAGGAATTAAAAGCCCTTAAGCAAGCCTTTGATGAGCTCAATGCATCTCATGGGAGGCTAGAGGAAGCAAATGAGAAGCTTGGCAAAGCTCACAAAAAGCTTGAAAAGGCTCATTCCTCTTTGCTTGATGAGCAAAATAAAAAGCATGTTGAAACTTGCAATGTAGGCTTAACTTGTGATTTAATTGATACATCACTATCTATGCCTATCATTGTTGCTACTACTAACCCTTCTTGTAGCACTTCCACTTCTACCTCATCTAGTAGTGATGGTCTCACTTGTGATGCCTCACTAGTGGTTGAGAATGAGAACCTCAAGAAGGAGGTCACTAAGCTCACTCACACCTTAGCTAAGGCTTATGGTGGCGAGGACCGCTTGCTTATGTGCTTGGGTAGCCAAAGAGTTTCTCTCTACAAAGAGGGATTGGGATACACCCCCAAGAAAGGCAAAGCGGCCTTTGCTCCTCACAAGACTAGTTTTGTGAAGAACAATGGTCGGTTTTGCACTAGTTGCAAGCAAGCGGGTCACAAAGAGCAAGAATGTAAAAACAAGAACAAAAATGCTAATGTATCCTCCATTAAGCTTGATTCATGCTATATGCTTACTAAGGGTACAAATGGTGTAAAGGCTAAGTTCATTGGTAAACCATGGATGGGCTCAAAGAAGAAAGCCATTTGGGTACCAAAGAGCCTAGTGACTAACCTTCAAGGACCCAAGCAAGTTTGGGTACCTAAAAAGAATTGATCTTCTTTTGTAGGTCAATTACAAAGCCGGAGGAAGGCATTGTGTTCTTAATAGTGGGTGTACTCAACACATGACTGGTGATGCAAGAATGTTCAACTCAATCAACACCAATGACAATGATGGTTATGATAGTATCACATTTGGTGACAATGGCAAAGGCAAGGTCAAAGGGCTTGGTAAGATTGCAATATCCAATGACATGAGCATATCCAATGTGTTGCTAGTAGAGAGCTTGAACTTTAATTTGCTATCCGTGGCTCAATTGTGTGATCTTGGATTCAAATGCATATTTGGAGTAGATGATGTAGAGATCATAAGTGTAGATGGTTCTAACTTGATCTTCAAAGGCTTTAGATATGAGAATCTATACTTGGTTGATTTCAATGCTAGTGAAGCTAGATTATCTACATGCTTGTTCACTAAGTCTAGCATGGGTTGGTTATGTCATAGAAGGCTTGGTCATGTTGGAATGAAACAATTGAATAGATTGATTAAGCATGACTTAGTTAAAGGCTTGAAAGATGTTGTGTTTGAAAAGGATAAGCTTTGTAGCTCTTGTCAAGCCGGCAAACAAGTTGGAAACACCCATCCTAAGAAAAGCATGATGAGCACTAGTAAAGTATTTAAGCTATTGCACATGGATTTGTTTGGGCCAACACAATATACTAGCATTGGTGGAAATAAATATGGTTTTGTGATAGTGGATGACTACACTAGATACACTTGGGTATTCTTTCTAGTGGACAAAAGTGATGTATTTGCAACATTCAAATCATTTGTCAAAGGCATTCACAATGAGTTTGAAACAACCATCAAGAGAGTTAGAAGTGACAATGGTAGTGAGTTCAAGAATACTAAAATTGATGAGTTATGTCATGAATTTGGAATTAGACATCAATTCTCGGCCAAGTACATACCTCAATCAAATGGGCTTGTTGAGAGAAAGAATAGAACACTCATTGATATGGCAAGGTCTATGCTTAGTGAGTACAATGTGAGTCAATCTTTTTGGGCCGAAGCTATCAACACAGCTTGCTATTGTAGCAACTGCCTCTATTGTCACCGATTGAAAGAAAAGACACCATATGAGCTCTTGAATGGTAGAAAGCCCAACATTGCATATTTTTGGGTCTTTGGTTGCAAATGCTATATCTTGAAGAAAGGCATAAGATTAGGCAAGTTTGACAAGAGATGTGATGAAGGATTCCTACTTGGCTATTCCACCACAAGCAAAGCATATAGAGTTTGGAATTTGGATAATGGTACTCTTGAGGAAGTTCATGATGTTGAATTTGATGAAACCAAGGGTTCACAAGTAGAGAATGAGAACTTGGAAGATGTTAGAGGCATTCAACTTTCAAATGCCATGAAGAACATGGATATTGGTGAATTGAGGCCTAGGCAAGTGAATGATGATGAAGATGATCAAGTGCAAGTGCTCTCCAACTCAAATGTGCAAGATGATACAAATCAAGTTAGTGCAAGTGGATCTCATGATAATGAACAAGATCAAGTGGCTAGTACATCATCTAAACCCAATGATCAAGTAAGTGCAAGCAATCAAGTTCCAATCCTCCAACCAACAAGTATTGCAAGAGATCATCCTTTGGATACAATCATTGGTGATATTTCAAGAGGTGTACAAACAAGATCAAGATTGGCATCATTTTGTGAACACTTCTCATTTGTGTCATCCATTGAACCAAAGAAGATAGATGAAGCTTTGAAGGATGTTGATTGGGTCAATGCTATGCATGAAGAGCTAAACAATTTCACAAGAAATCAGGTATTGGAGTTGGTAGAAAGACCAAAGGGACACAATGTGATTGGAACCAAATGGGTCTTTAGAAACAAGCAAGATCAAGATGGGATAGTACTAAGGAACAAAGCAAGATTAGTAGCACAAGGCTATACACAAGTTGAAGGTCTTGACTTTGGAGAAACATATGCCCCCATTGCTAGATTGGAAGCAATAAGAATCTTACTAGCCTATGCTTGTGCTCACAACATCAAGCTCTATCAAATGGATGTTAAGAGTGCATTTCTCAATGGCTACATCAATGAAGAAGTATATGTAGAGCAACCTCCCAATTTTGAAGATGACAAGAAGCCCAACCATGTGTACAAGTTGAAGAAGGCATTGTATGGCTTGAAGCAAGCACCTAGAGCATGGTATGAGAGATTGAGGGATTTCCTACTCTCTAAAGGGTTCACAATGGGCAAGGTTGACACCACTCTTTTCATCAAGAAGATTGGAAAAGATCTATTTGTATTGCAAATATATATTGATGACATCATATTTGGATCAACCAATCGAGAATTTTGTGATGAGTTTGGAAAGATGATGGCTAATGAGTTTGAAATGTCCATGATTGGAGAATTGAGTTACTTCCTTGGTCTTCAAATCAAGCAATTGAAGAATGGTACATTTGTGAGTCAAGGTAAGTATATCAAGGACATGATCAAGAAGTTTGGCATGATCGATAGCAAAGTTAGTAGTACACCAATGGGAACCAATGGCAACTTGGATAGTGATGCAAGTGGCAATATGGTAGATCAAAAGTTGTATCGGTCTATGATTGGAAGCCTACTCTATGTGACCGCATCAAGGCCGAATGTCATGTTTAGTGTATGCATGTGTGCAAGATTTCAAGCCTCACCAAGAGAAAGTCATTTGAAGGCTACAAAGAGAATATTGAGGTACTTGAAGCATACACCAAATGTTGGTTTATGGTATCCCAAAGGAGCAAAGTTTGAGCTAGTTGGTTACTCCGACTCGGATTATGCGGGATGCAAGGTTGAAAGGAAGAGCACCTCAGGCACATGTCAATTGTTGGGAAGATCACTTGTTTCATGGTCATCAAAGAAGCAAAATAGTGTTGCATTATCAACCGTCGAAGCCGAATACATATCCGCCGGTAGTTGTTGTACATAAATTCTTTGGATGAAGGCCACTTTGAATGACTTTGGAATTAGGTTCAAGAAAGTGCCATTGCTTTGTGACAATGAGAGTGCAATCAAGTTAACCAACAACCCGGTTCAACATGCAAGAACAAAGCACATTGATGTCCGCCACCATTTCATAAGAGATCACCAATAAAAAGGGGACATTTGCATTGAGAGTGTAGGCACCGAAGATCAACTTGCCAACATATTCACCAAGCCATTGGATGATAAAAGGTTTTGCAAGCTAAGGAATGAGTTGAACATATTGGATTTCTCAAATATGTGTTGATGCACCCCCCTACACTCATATGACATGCCTCTCCTTCGAGCAATTCAAGGTAAAAGTTGATTGGCATGATATACATCCTTGCTAAGGACATGGTTAGTGCATCTAGTAATATTTTTAATCTTATTAGGACCTCTCAAGTGGTTCTATCTTATTAGGCTCATTCATGAAAATCAAATGATTTTAATGTCAATATGGTATCACTATTGCTTCTATGCTTGACTTGATCTAGTGATGGCATATGACATGTTTATGGGCTTGTAAACCTAGTGTTTAATCTAGAAAATGAACTATAAGTGTTTAACTCAACATGGTACAAGATAACCATTATTTGGAGGTGTGAAGAAGCTTGTCCTTGGATCAAACCGAGTTAAATATCTTTGGGAAATAATCTAGAATTGAACCAAATTTGGGAAAATGATCCTCACCCCATTGATTGACATTGATAATCTTGACCCTACAAGTAATACTATCTATATTTAGAACCTTTGTGGTCATTGATGACAAAGGGGGAGAGAAACAAAGATAAGGGGGAGAGAAACAAACAAACATGATATATGACATAGGGGGAGAGATATACCAAAGTAAAGGGATCAACTAAAATTTTGAGCACACAAGTAGGGGGAGCAAGCTCATGAACTTGTATGGTGCATTTGAATGTGCATTTTATATGTTTGCTTGCATGGCACAAGTATTAAATTTATATATCCATGCTTGTGTGATGAATGTTAGTTGTAAGATTGAATGGTGAAATGAAATCACTAGATAACTTTCATTTCTAAGTAAGTCTTTACAAGTGGTATCTTTTCAAAGCATGTTTCCAAGTGATATAAAACTAACCATGGTGCTAAGGATGGTATATTGGTGCACACCGATTGGTATCACGCTTCAAAGGTCCATCTTTCATACCTTAGCATTATATGGTAGACATTGACTCCTACATTTCCTATCTAAGCATATGTGCAAGCTTCAATCCAAACTCTTAGCACATATGTAGGGGGAGCAATTGCTACCATTTAGGGTTCATGAAACTTGTCCACATCTTTTTACACATGGTAAATATGCTTGGACAAGCAACATGGATTCAATTGAATTTTAATTCATATCTTTGTATAAGGGTTGTCATCAATTACCAAAAAGGGGGAGATTGAAAGCTCTAGTTTAGTTTTGGTGAATTGATGAAACCCTAAGTGATAACCTAGTTTATCAAGTGATCATGAGATAGGTAACACACTTCAAGTGGAGAAGCTAATGAAGATCATAACATGACAATGGTGATAGCATGGCGATGATCAAGGGCTTAAACTTGAAAAGAAGAAAGAGAAAAACAAAAGCTCAAGGCAAAGGTATAACTTGTAGGAGCTATTTTGTTTTGGTGATCAAGACACTTAGAGAGTGTGATCACATTTAAGTTTGATAGCCATACTATTAAGAGGGGTGAAACTCGTATCGGAATGCGGTTATCAAAGTGCCACTAGATGCTCTAACTCATTTCATATGCATTTAGGATCTAGTGGAGTGCTAACATCCTTGAAAATATTTGTGAAAATATGCTAACACATGTGCACAAGGTAATACACTTGGTGGTTAGCACATTTGATTAAGGGTGAAGAAAATAGAGGAGATGCCAGCGTCGGTCAAGTGACTGGACGCTAGATCCAAAAGCATCGGACGCTGACTGTCTGCGTCCGGTCGCGTTGACTGGCGGTACAGTGGCTAGGGTTTACCACCGGACGCTGTGCTATGTCTGATCAAGGTGGACCGGACACGTCCGGTCGAGGAAAACCGGTTTTTGACCCTTACTGTACTCGACCGGACGCTGAGGCTCTAGCGTCCGGTCAGTTTTTCTAGAGCGTCCGGTTAGGTTCGTAGCCGTTGAAATCTAATGAATAGCGTTTGAAGCTGGTGACGCATGGCGTCCATCAGTGGACCGGACGCTGAGGCTAGGGTTCGGTCAGTTGGACCAAAGCGTCCGGTCAGAGCACAGTGTACCCAGTGAAGGGGTACAACGGCTCTATTTCGTGGGGGCTTCTATTTAAGCCCCATGGCCGGCTGTGGCTCATATCTTTGGCCATTTTCATTGACACAGCAACCTTGTGAGCTAAGCCAAAGTCCTCCCACTCATCTCCATCATTGATTCATCATCATAGTGAGATTGGGAGTGATCCAAGTGCATTGCTTGAGTGATTGCATCTAGAGGCACTTGGTGTTCGTGTTTTGCTGTGGGATTTGCTTGTTACTCTTGGTGGTTGCCGCCACCTAGATGGTTTGGAGCAGCGAGGATCGTTGAGCGGAGGTGGTGATTGTCTCCGGCTCCGATCGTGGTGATTGTGAGGGGTTTTTGACCTTTCCCTGGCGGAGAGCCAAAAGGTACTCTAGTGAATTGCTCGTGGCTTGTGTGATCCTCATCTTGTGTTGGTTGTGCGGCACCCTATTGAGGGTTTGGCGTGTGAAGCCAATTAGCGCGTGAACCTCCAAGTGAGTGAATCGCCACAACGAGGACTAGCTTGCCGGCAAGCAAGTGAACCTCGGTAAAAATCATTGTGTTCATCATTGATTCCGAGGTGATTGGTCTTCATTGTTATTCATCCTTGTGATTGTTTGGTTCACTCCTCTACACGGCGGTATAACTATCTTGATCACTCTCTTTACATTATCGCAAACTAGTTGATAAGCTCTTTAGTGTAACTAGTTGTGAGAGCTTGCTTGCTTGGTTGGTATGGCTCTTTAGTTAGCTTTTGAGAGCACACTAACATAGGGTAGTGTCATACCTCTTGTGTGGATCTACACTATCTAAACTAGAATTGTGAAAGGTGGCTTGCATTTTGAGTAGGCTAGCGCAACACTTGCTTCACCTCATAATTGTCTAACCTTTTGTTAAGTGTTGTTGTGGAAATTTTTATTAGGCTATTCACCCCCCTCTAGCCATTAGGACCTTTCAATGGCCAATAGTAGATTGAAAATCTTAGACTCGTTGAGAAAACCGCAAATGGAGTATCAAGACATGATAGATATTATACAAGGGTAATTAATTTAGTTTCTCTATAACAACATATATATATAATGGCGCCGATCTCTCAACAATTATTAAAGGTTAAATTATTTTTTTATTTTATTGGGAGCAGGGTTTGAAAAAGGTTCATTGAGGAACAAAAAATAAAACATTGCAAAGCGCCACTGGGTGTAATCGCACACAAAGTAAGTACTATAACTACACATTTATATTCAATTAACACCATATGATGATTCCAATTCACCCTAATTGATTTTTTGTCGTAAAAGTGGGTTCTAAGGCAGGAGCAGGGTAACAACTACTGCGGATACTATGTTTGCGAGTTCATCATGGCGTACTCAAAGAGAACTCCTGAAGAGCAACTCAAAGTACGTATATAAATACTTTTTCCTTTATATTATTTTGATCGTATATTTATAATTTCTTTATTGCTCTTATTTGTATAAGTAATTACATGAGCAATACACATACATATATATATATATTAATAATTTTTCCTTTAACTTTTATTGAAGACTGAATGGTTGAGGGAAAGAGTCATACGACTTGACCAACTTAAAGCAATTCAAGAGACTATAGCAGGATTTCTAAATGACCAGGTCATGAACCCCAACGGCGAGTTCTACAATGACCCGAACAACGAAACGTGGATGCCAAATCTGGAGGAGTGAATTGCTAAGGACATAAACAATTTATATATCAAACCTTTGTAATATATATATATATATATGCACATATTATATGTACATAAAATAACGTGTGTATATATATGATCGTCATATATATATGCATGTACGCGTATATTTGTTTGTTATTTATGTACAAAGTTCGAACGAAAACTTACGCGTGCGAAGTACACATATATATTACTATTAGCAGCGTATTCGAAAATGTATTTTAATATCAAAACTAATCATTAAATGAAAAAAGAAACCAGAAATAGAAACCAGAAAAAGGAAAAAAAAAAGAGGGACATTTAGTCCATGTTGGTAACACCAACCGGGACTCAATGTCCTGCCTCGTGGCGGTCCCTGGCCAGGCCTGGAGGCCCCCTTTACTCCCGGTTGGTGTTTCCAACCAGGACTAAAAATCTCCCTTTAGTCCCGGGTGTCAACCCGGGACTAAAGGAGGGTACCTTTAGTCCCGGATTGGTGCTCCCGGTTGGGAAACTGGGACTAAAGGGGTTTTCCAACCGGGAGCAAAAAAAACCTTGCTGCACCCGTGTGAATTGACTTGATTGAATGATCGTGATATATAAGATTATGACAAATCTTCGGGCATGTTTGATATAACTGTTAATTGTTAGCTAGCTAAAAATTAGTCCTAGTTCTAGCCTAGCTGAATAGGAGAGTTAATATAGGTGGACTAATTTTTTAGCTAAGCCTTTAACTAGTAGTTGTTAGTCAACTAGCTAGATAAATTGTAGCTAATTTAGATTAATTTTTATCCCCGGCTAGTACGTAGCTATGTGTATCCAAAGAGACCCTTAATTTGGAGTTGTTGCATACCCCTATCTCAGTTGAAAACACTAACACCTTGGCCTCTGTAATTTATTACATTTATGTTGTTAGTTTTAATTTGCAATACCAGGTAAGGTAGCAAGATGCATGACACATAACAACTTGTCCTTGGGAAGGCTTTATATATGCTCAAACTATAACGCATATGCCAATATGCCATATAATAAGTGTGGCAATGGACGAAGTTAGCAAAGGAAGATCACCCCAAGCCCATGTGTGAATCGTAAAAATGACTCGTCCGGTGTGATGTTGACATCCAAAATTGATTAATTTGGGAGCAGTTGGAAACATGTGCGTGCATGATGTATGCAATAAGAATAAGCCTTTGTGTTCTTTTTCCCCAAAGTTTGTGTGTATTTCTTCTTAGCCCTTGTTTAGTTCCCACTCTAAAACTTTACACCATGTTATATTGAATGTTTGGACACATGCATGGAGTATTAAATATAGACAAAAAAATAACTAATTGCACAGTTTGCAACTAATTTATGAGATGAATCTTTTAAGCCTAATTAGTTCATAATTTGACAATAAAGTGCTACAGTAACACATATGTTAATGATGGATTAATTAGGCTTAATAAATTCGTCTCCCGGTTTACTGGCGGATTCTGTAATTTGTTTTTTTATTAGTATCCGAACACCTCATATGACACTCCATATAACATCCAATGTGACATCCCAAAATTTTACACGTTGGCCCCTCACAAGACGCCGCCCCATCGTCGGCCCCTCCTAGGATGGTGAACAGTTCCCGTCGAGCTTCGCCGCCATCTTCGCCTTCGCCCACGCGCCTTTCACGGTAGGTCACTCCTCCTTTTTAGGTCGTCGTGCCTCTTGGTAGTCTAGGGTTTAGTATTTTTTTCCTCCTCCACAGGCCCGCTCGGGCACGGCAACCCGTCACGCCAGCCTTGGCTCCGGTGGCTCCAGCTCGGGCTCGCCCCTGCGCGGCAACCCCAGCCCAAGTAGGCCTGGGCGTTCAGGTAATTCAAAATAAAGTGATAAGTTCACTTGTTCAAACAAAGAGAATTATATTCTAATAAAGTGATAAATTCAAGTGTTCAACTAACAGCACAAAGACAGAGACAAATGTTTGGGTAGTTCGGGTAGTTTGGGTACCGGGGGATATTACCCGAATTACCCAAACTAATTTTGGGTAATCAAAATCGCTATCCGAATTTGAGATCGGGTACCTCAGGTTCGGGTAATTCGGGTCTAGGTTCGGGTAATTCGGGTATGGGTAATGGGTATCGGGTATTTTGCCCAGGCTTAGGCCCGAGCAGCGCAGCCTGTCCTCCCCGCACAACTCCCTCGCAGGTGACGGCCGATTTCTTGTCTGATTTTGTGCTTAATTTTATGAATGTGTATTTCGTTTTTGTTGAGGTATCTTGATTTGTTTACTGCAGGAGCTTAATTTGGTGTGTCCTAAACTGCAGCTCAAAGCTCTGGAACATGAGCTTCCATGTGCACCAGCAGTATTTACAGTGAACGATTCAGAGTTTTTGGTCGGCAAGAGCATTCATTAGTATACAATTTTCTATTATTCATGTCCCATATTATTTTAACTCATGGATGCCCAATTGCTTGCTATAAGCAAATCTCTATGTTGCTGTTGCCATGGTGCCCTTTCAGGAGTGCAATTTGTACTGTTATGGTACCCTTTCAACATTCTGCTTTTCTCTATTTTTCCTTTTTGTCTCTGTTTTCTTATCTATGTACACACTGCAGTCCTTAGAAATTGTTTTCTTATCTATCTACTAACCCTTCTTTATGCTAATTTTACGCCTTGATCCATGTCATACGCAAATGGAAGCTTATTGATTTGTTTTGTCCTGCCCTAAGTGGGGTTTCAGATATTATATTACATAGCATGATGATACGTAACAGTGATTTACCACTTCTACTCAGTTTTTTCGGGCTTGCTGCAATCAGGTACATACAGATTGAAATATACCAAATCATGGAGGGCTGATGGGAGGAGATCAGGCTGCCTCAGCTGCAAAATGGTGATGTCCTACTCAATCCAGTCACATGGAATACTTAATTTATTTTGATAGTCATGCATATTTGGTCTTATTGGTTTGGATCTTGGAATTTGATATTGCTTTGCAGGTAAAAATAGTGAAGTGTGCCTAATTCTCCTTTTCCATCCTATCACCCTGTTCGGTTGGCTGGTTCGTATCGTTGCTGGTTCGTAAAGAAGTACTGCTGGCTGGTTTATGTGAGAGAAAAATACTGTTGCGGCTGAAAATTTACGATCGATTACGACAAGCCACAGCCAAACGAACAGGCTGTATACACCATGGAGAAGCCTCGCTACAAGTTGGGAACAACATTGTGCCTTCTAGAATCCGAGAGTAAATTGAATGCCAATAGGTTTCTACCTCAAAGGTAACATGTCTTTCTGAATCACGGAGCATTTGGAATGCCATCACAGAGTAAATGTTCCAGAGAGGCAGTGCACCTGCCAGCTATGCTACAAAAGTTCCCAACAAACTATAAGCAGTTGAATAGATTTCCTCAATTAAATGGCCTCAAATAATTTTTGCTACAATGTGTTGTTGGCTGCATATGGAGGATGGAGAGAATTAAATTTTCCTTTAATATATTGTTTTCCCCTTGTGTTATGCATCATGTTTTGCACAGCTAAAACGAGATGCTTATCATTTACATGTTCTGCGCACCTAAAAGGAGTTGCTTATCATTTAGCATTTCACCCTCATAGTCAAATTTGAATAGATCTATGCTTGGTGCAGGCACTCGGACTATGCTTGTTCTCAGGATGCTAGATATGTCAGTTCTTTGGTCCAAGTCCCTGAGCAGTTTCATCATGTGTTCTAGACATAGGTACTTCAATGTTTAACCATACACGTTTATCCCTAATTGCTAAAATAGTCACAACTAACGCTTCCATATCACCTTTGAATTTGCTAAGTGTTCACAAAATATTGTTTTATACATGCAGCCTTGCCATCTACAATTTCTTCCTGCTCACCAGGTCACCTAAATCTTATATAAAATGAAGAAAATGGCCATGGGTGTCATTCTTATTGATGAAAGAGAGCACTGGAGTGTTTGCAAAGAAAGAGCACCGAAGGAAGTGAAAATACAAGATTGATGGTAAAACTCCCATTCCTGTTATCATCCGCTATTATAGGAAATTTGGTTTCCTTTTTTGGGGTTGAATTTAGTGTTCTAGCAGCAGGAAAACATCAGATTATATTCGTGGTTGACCCAATTGAAAATCATGTCAGTTTCTGTTGCAATAATTTCGTGGCACCTCTAAGCTTGCACTACAATTGTGTCGCTGCCAATAGGTATTTTTGTTCTGGTACAGAACAGAGTTTTGTGTTATACTTTTTGCAGTCCACTTATATATAGATATACTTATGTCATATACTCTCAGTTAGTATTGACATGAAGCATAGTTAATGATTGAGTGCTACCTACAGGATAGTTGTTCCCAGATAGGTACATATGCCATGGCTCGGCTTGCAAGATGTTTGACAGAATGCTCAGGTGCGGACTCAATGCACCAAATGTTAGTGAGGGAATGGTGGTTCCATGGTTATCTACTACTTCTGTCTTGGCCATTATGCTCTAACCGTGTCACTGGCAGCCAAGGTCCTGTCCCAGGTTAGATTTCTTCATCTACCTTCATTGGTTGGAATGGTTTGTAAATTAGCTTTGCACATATATCCAGTTTCTTAGGTCTTAACCACTGACCATGTCATTGTTTCCCATCGATTAGGTTATTTTGTGTGATATGACTGCAATTAATATTCAGTCCTTACTGCCGATGCAATGGGATCACCTAAACCTTGGTATCATGTTGTCTGAAGCCAAATCAAACCAGATAAACAGTGTGCTGCACTATTGGAGGAGGACAGGTGCTACCTCCTTTGTGACCTGGAAATTAGTCCATGAAGTTGCAGGTTAACAAATGGTTGCAGATTGGAACTAAAGATAAAAAGGAGTACTCCAATTTGTAAGGCTCATATTATGGCAAAAAAGGCCTTTTCATGGTTCAATGAAAAAATCTGCCTAAATACTTACCTTCATGCTTTCAGTTGCGAGTATGTATGCTGCCAGGTTTTCTTTTGCTGCCTTCAGCATTTTAGTTTTCCTTTTCTTCACTGATGTAGGTTCAAATTCATTGAGGAGCACCAAATACGGATACACCTTGCATACATTGGGCACCCTCTTGTAGGGAAGCCCCTCGGTCACTCTACTTAAAAATTCATTTCTTGAGTTAATTATTTAATTGATGCACTTGGCAAAACTCATCTTCGCATCCAGAGATGAAATACTTCTTTGTATCAGTACAGGTCTTCACCTTGAGACAGTTTATATTTAGCTTCAAGTTAATTGGATCTGTGTTCAAGTTTGGCAAGTAAATCGATAAGGTAAGCCAACTAAATTGGGAAGTAACATGAATCTATGTTCTCCCATTCAGATCATCTCAGATTTTAGGCTCTAAGTTTACCTTATGTTGTACTGAAGATGGTGTGCATTTAAAAACTTGGTTATCTGCGTTTTATCTTTCACACATTGGATAATTAATTCATAGAATATATTCAGTGTCACCACATTTTCTTTAAAAAAATTGTATATTGCCAGGTTTTTATTATGTTTTGCTTTCCTTTCCTTTTCTTTTCTAATGAATGCATTATAGAAGTTAATAAACATAATTTGGTAGGTTTGACTGACAGCAGAAAAATAAAAAATCTATAGATTTAACATGAAACATGTAGTCCCAAGCAAGTTGGGGTAAGCTGTTTCATCTGGTTGCAAGTATTGTGCAACATTAATTTTTACGTATATCACATTAAACTTTATAAGATGAGCACCAATCCACGTCATATTTTCACTGCTCGTATGTCATACAATCTTGTAGTTATTTTTGGTGGTGCAACTTCCTATCCATTAATTGCCATCGCTTCGTTGGCAGCCCTTCTTGCACTAATCAGCTTAGGAGTTTTTTCAAACATATTGAACACATCTGTATATTCCCATCCTAATTCTCCAGTGGCCACGTTTAGTTGCCCTGCTCTGCTGGCCTGCTTGACCAAGGATCAGCAGAAATGGGGAAAATTGTAGTTAGTTACATTTATTTTAGTTCAATAGTTGGGACATCAAGAATACATCAAACCCCTTCAAGTGTGTACAGTTCGTCCATCATGTAATGATATCTATATATACCATCATCTTTTGCAATTTCAATCATGAAGGGATGCACAAAGTATTAACGATGCAGTCGAATTTGTTCTCCAGAATTTCATAGAAATTAACAAACTCTGGGCCCGGATGCAGCACCAGGTATGTTGCAGCTTTGTAAACGAAGGCAGAACCTGCCTTCGTTGCTTAGATTTTTACCATGCATTTTAACATACCACATGAATGACACAGGTGATTAGATCCATTCTCCAGTTAAACCATCCATGCTCATACCTCTTGTTCGTTTGGCCAACCAAGGACTTGGCTTGCACAGCCTTTGTGATTAATTAATTTTATTTGCTTTGCCGGGTATTTTGTTACCTCCAAAATCAATTGGTGGTTTTGTAGATTTTATGGCTTAGATGGAGTCAGGTATGATTGCAGACAGGTGGCCTTCTAAAATAAGTCCACATGCACTTGAATCATGTGCCGCGCTAGTAGCACATTGGAGCTCAGTGTTAAACATGTAATCTAGCCCCCACCCCCTCTTTGATCTCTTTGTAAATGGATTGGCACCAAAGCCCTTCCACCCCCGGCTAGCCCGGCATCTTTGGAATGAAAATTTAGGTGGGGAGACCTTACTCCCCCCCCCCTCCCATTGTTGACCTCAAAAAATATTGTATACTGCATACGTACCAATTTAATGATCCCTAATGTCTCAGCATTTTTTTTTGGGGTGGGGGTGTGCTGTCATACTATGGTAGTATGTTTAAATGATGAAAATATGATTTACGGTCCTTATGTTTTCAGTAAAATATCTGGCATAGATATGAGTTGCATTTATTGTTAATTTGTTACCTTGTATAATAAATAGATTCAACCAACCTCAAACTCTGAATATTGTGAAGTTGTATTTTTTTAGAAGTTCACATGCAATTTCTACTTATTTCACCAAGAACTGAAGTCATTTCTAGATTTATTTTTTCAACCAAGTGTTGATATCAAAACAGTACTCTCTCAGCTTATGGACAGATTGTCTAACTATGCTGCCTCACGTCCTGAATTATGCAGGTGTTGCCAGAGTTCTTGCAAGTTGAAAGTGTTAGATTGATCTCCTAGCCAATAAGCCCAACGGCCTATTGGGCCTTGGTCACGCGCCCTGATCGGGGGTGCCCAACCCTACATGGTTGGTGGGCCCCCGTCGCACTGCGCTATATAAAGTGGTGGGGGCCGGCGGCTCAAGGTATGAGGTTCACCGTGAGCCAATCCGCCCCACCAACAAATCCTAAGTCCGATCTAGCAAGGGTGCGCAGCCAGCGACGGGAAGACGCCACCGTCATCACCGTCGGCTTCACTGCACCTCACCGCGTCGCCGGACTTCACCGACTCTTCCTCGACCATCGCTGCCCGTGCGTAGCCTACACCAGCGAACCCGATGGAGGCTTCTGGATCTACCCCTTCCGCGGTGTCAGGTCCTAAGACCTCAACTACCCCTCTCTGTTTTTCCTCTGGTAGTACTAGAACTAGTTCTAGGTCTTTGATCTATCATGCACCCTATCTGGATCCCTACCTAGACGATCCTAGTAGTCTAACAATGGTATCGGAGCCATGGTTTTCTAGGGTTTTGGTCTAGAACGGGTGAACCGTTTAGAAAAGAAAAAAGTTGATTAGATCCAGTGCGGATCTAAGCAGAAGAGGGTTTTGGCCGACGTTCGGTTGAACCATAACTCCGATCCTTTCGGATCTGAGAAAAGCAGTGGGTTCGGATGAACCCTAACCCTAACTGGGTTAAAGAAAAATTGAGGGCTCGTTTTCATGACAAAACCGAACCCTAAAACCTGAAATCAATTCGGGAAAAAGAAAAACAGTGGCCATCCCAAACCCTAACCCTAACCCTAATCGGGAAATCGGATGAAATCTGAACAAATGAATCAAAAGAAAGGGGAAGAAAGGGAAGGGGGTGGCCTACCTCGCCGTTGCGCGGCACTGCAGTCACGCTGGCGCGCGGGGAAGAGAAAGGCCGGCTCAGGGCACTCCTTGCCGGAACAAGCCATAGGGGCACCGCGGTCAGGCCGCTCGACGGCGGCGCGCTCACCCGCTGGGGAGCGCACACACCGGCGAGGGGGCCGGCGACGGCGCCTGGGCTCGCTGCTCTCTCTCGCCGTCGAAGCTCGTCGCTCGGTGCTATGGTAGGAGAGAAGAGAGAGCAGTGAGGCGAAGAGAAAGAGAAAGGAATGAGGGTTAGGGTTCAGGGAGCGACGGCGAATGCTGGTTTTGATCCAGCGAAAATGAAGGCCGACCGTCCAATCGTGTTGGACGATCAAGATTCACCGCGCCGCAGCTCGGCTCGGGCCTCTTTTGGCCTAGGCAGGCGATGCTGCTCGGCCGGATTCCCGGCCCAAGCCCAAGTTGCGGCCTGGGCGTGGGGGAGGCGCCGCGCGCGTCTGCGCGAACGGGCTTTTGGCGCTGGGCCGTGAGCAATGCTGCTGGACTGGGCCAAATGCACAGTATAAAAATTTTTTTCCAGAAACTGATTTGATTCATATTTGATAAATTCGAATTGAATTTTGATGTTGAAATCTGTACAGTTTTGATCCAACGTCAATTTTGTTCAGAGAATAGTAAAGTGTTGTAATAGTTTCTGGAAAATAGAATTAAAAGATTTATTAAAGTTTCCGCTTCGTACTTAAAAATTGTTGCTTTCATTATTAAATTCGAACCAACGGGAGAATTTAATTTTGAAACATAGATAATTTTTACAGTTATTATAATGTTGTTATTATTCTGACCAACGTTGATTAAAAGCAATATTATAATGTTGATGTTATTATAGTTTTTTTTGTTATGCATTATTTCTATTTCTGCCCAACGGTGATGTAGATTTAATATATAAAATAATTGTATGTTTTAATTTTGACCAACATTGAACTAAGGCATGTAATTGTTGTTGTTAATATTTGTGTTCTCACACTATTTGAATTGTGTTTTCAGGCGGATACAACTTGATGAGTTGTATCAAAGAGATCCCCACTCTAAAAGGGAATAACTACATTGAATGGAAGAAAAAGATCGACTTGGCCTTCATATTGGCTGAGGTGGACTGGGTAGTCACCACACCGTGTCCTAAAGAACCTGTGGCACCGGTGAGGGAGACAGATGAGACTGATGCTGCATGGCAGAACAGAGAGCGAGACTTTGCTCCCGTAAAGATGTCTTTTGACCTTGAAAATAGAAAGTGGGTCACAGCCAATAAGAAATGTTTGGCTGTGATAAAGAATACAATTGAGCCTGCAATAGTGGGCTCAATTCCAAACTGTAACACGGTCACAGAGTACCTACAAAGAATAAAGAGTCAGTTCACTGGCTTTTCAAAGACATGCAACCTAGCTGATCAAGCAGCTGGTCACAGAAAGGTACTCTGGTGGCGGCAGTGGCATTAGAGAGCACATACTGAGAATAAGCAATTTGGCATCTAAGCTCAAACTAATGGATTTGGCACTCAAGGATGAGTTTCTTATTCATTTGATTTTTGCTTCTTTGCCAAAAGAATTTGACACCTTTGTTGTTAATTACAACATATAGCCCGAGAAGTGGGATTTAGAAAAGCTCATAGCCATGTGTGTGCAGGAGGAGGAAAGAATAAAAGTTTCACAGGGTGGTACTGTCAACTACCTAAAAGATAAGAAAAAGAACTATAATAACAGCTCTTCCTCCAAGTCATCTGGAAAGGGTCCCATGCAACAGTCTCAGAACAAGCAATTCCCAGTGGATAAAGACCAGTGTCTCTATTATAAGAAAGACGGAACATTATAAGAAGAATTGTCCCGATTTCCTAAAGATGATTATGAAAAATAAAGGTGAGAACATTATTACGTTCGTAAATGAATCATTGTATGTCAAGTTTTCAAAATCTACTTGGTGGATTGATTTAGGTGCAACTATTCATGTTGCTAATTCATTACAGGGATTCCGTTCGATGAGAACTTTGCAAAGAAGCGAAAGTTTCATTAAAGTCGCAAATGGAGTATAAGCAGATGTTGAGGCCGTTGGCGATCTTTCACTAGAGCTTGCTGATGGCTTCATACTTTTTCTTAGAGATGTTCTTTATGTACCTTCTTTGCAAAGAAACTTGATTAGTGTATCAAAATTGGACCATGATGGTTATGATTGCCATTTTGAAAATGTCAAATGTCAGATGTTGTTTAATAATAGATGTATTGGTCTTGCCTTCCAACAAGACGAGCTTTATTTGTTATCACTTCATGAAAATGTGAATTCCGTATGTGATGTGAATGAGAATGTATCCTCATTGAACAATGCAAACAGAAAACGAAAGAGAGCTCACGATGCATTGTCGAAATTATGGCACTGTCGTTTAGGCCATATTTCGAGGGGGAGAATAGAAAGACTAGTTAAGAATGATATTCTTCCTCCATTAGAGCTCTTAGATTTAGAATAATATAGAGATTGCATAAAAGGAAAGTATGTAAAGAAAATTAAAAAGGATACCAAACGAAGCGCAGGAATTCTACAGATTGTTCACACAGACATATGTGGTCCTTTTTCTGTGAAAAGTGTGGATGGTTATGATTCATTCATAACATTCACAGAAGATTACTCTCGTTTTGGCTACATTTATTCAATTAAAGAAAGAACAGAAGCGTTGGATAAATTCAAAATATTTAAAGCAGAAGTTGAAAATCAGCATGATTTAAAGATTAAGATAGTCAGGTCTGACCGTGGGGGAGAGTACTACGGTCGGCATACCCCATATGGACAAGTTCCTGGACCTTTTGCAAGATTCTTACAGGAGAATGGTATAGTCGCCCAGTATTCAACACCGGGCGAACCTTAGCAGAATAGAGTAGCTGAAAGGCGTAACCGTACCCTGATGGATATGGTGCGTAGTATGATAAGCTACTCCACTTTACCGATGAGTCTGTGGATAGAGGCGTTAAAAACTGCCATTCATATTCTCAATAGAGTACCAAGTAAGTTGGTGCCCAAAACACCGTATGAGTTGTGGACAGGAAGAGTATCCTCACTTAACCACTTGCGTGTGTGGGAGAGCCCTGCTGAGGCTAAAGTTTTTAACTCAAACATTGGGAAGCTAGATCCCAAAACAGTGAGTTGCCATTTCATTGGCTAACTAGAAAAGTCAAAAGGTTTTCGTTTTTACTGTCCAGATAGACATACAAAGTTTGTGAAAACGAGACACGCTGTCTTCCTAGAGGATGAAATGATGAGGGGGAGCATGGTAGCTCGAGAAATTGACCTTGAAGAGAAGTGGGTGTATGCACCCACTCTGATAATTCATGAGCCATTTTTCTCACTACATGCTGTTGCTGCACCGATAGTACAAGACACTGTGGTGCCAGCACCTGTTGTTATCCCGCCTGTGGCAACAATGAATGATGATGAGGAACCTGTTCCTCAGGATCCTATAGAACCTATTGCCACACATGAGGGGGAGCAACAACAGCCTCAAACAGAAAATGTGCCAAATGAGGAGGCCCCTAGAAGGTCTCAAAGAATTAGAAAATCATCTATTCCTGCTGATTATAAAGTGTACAACACTGAAGAATTTCAAATGGAGGATGATCTCACTTCATTTGAAGAAGCCATAAAAAGTGATCATTCATCAAAGTGGCTTGAGGCCATGGAAGATGAAATGAAATCAATGAATGCAAATAAAGTTTGGGATTTGGAGATAATTCCTAAAGGAGCCAAAACAGTAGGCTGTAAATGGGTCTACAAAACAAAACTTGACTCTCAAGGGAATATAGAGAGATATAAAGCCCGACTTATGGCAAAAGGCTTTACACAAAGAGAAGGGATTGATTACAATGAGACCTTTTCTCCAGTCTCATGTAAGGATTCCTTCAGAATCATAATGGCATTAGTGGTACATTACAATTTAGAATTACATCAGATGGATGTAAAGACGGCATTTCTCAACGGAGACTTAGAGGAAAATGTTTACATGGCACAACCGAAAGGTTTTGTCATGGAAGGAAAAGAACGATTGGGATGCCGCCTAAAGAAATCTATTTATGGATTAAAACAAGCTTCAAGATAGTGGTACTTGAAGTTTGATTAGACAATAAAGAATTTTGGGTTTAAAGATAATGTTGAGGACAATTGTGTCTACGCAAAGTTTAAGAATGGGAAGTTTATCTTCCTTGTCCTGTATGTGGATGATATTTTGCTTGCTAGTAGTGATGTCAGTCTACTACTGGAGACAAAGAAGTTTTTGTCCTCAAAATTTGATATAAAAGATCTTGGTGAAGCTTCGTTCGTTCTAGGGATCGAGATTCACCGAGATAGAAGAAAAGGGGTATTAGGACTGTCACAAAAAGCTTACATAGAAAAAGTCTTAAAGAAATTCAGTATGCACAAATGTAGTCCCTCACCTGCTCCTATAGTCAAGGGCGATAGATATGGGGATTTTCAATGCCCTAGAAACCAATATGAGATCGATCAAATGAAAGTGGTTCCATATGCTTCAGCTGTCGGAAGCTTGCAATATGCTCAAGTGTGCACGCGCCCTGACTTGGCATTTGTTACCGAGTTACTTGGCAGATTCCAGAGCAATCCTGGAATAGAACACTGGAAATTGGTAAAGAAAGTCTTGCGTTATTTGCAAGGAACGAATGGCCTCATGATGACGTATAGAAGATCTGATTCACTCCATATAGTGGGATATTCAGATTCTGATTATGCGGGAGATAATAGAAAATCCACGTCTGGATATGTATTCACTCTCGCAGGGGGGACTATTTCATGGAAAAGCTCAAAGCAAACCGTCACTACATCGTCCACAATGTATGCCGAGTTTGTAGCGTGTTATGAGGCAACGGGGCAGGTGAACTAGCTAAAGAAGTTCATACCCGGTTTGAAAGTGGTTGACGACATCAATAGACCACTGAAGTTATACTGCGATAATAATCTAGCAGTACAGTATGCTCACAACAATAGGTCAAGCGGTGCTGCCAAACACATTGATATAAAGTATTATGTTGTGAAGGATAGAGTCCGGGATCAAATGATAAGTCTTGAGCATATAAGTACCGAAAAGATGCTCGCGGATCCGCTTACAAAAGGCTTACCACCCAACGTGTTCAGAGAACATGTAGCCGGCATGGGTTTAAGGGAAAGCCTATGATTCCTAGACTATAAAGGGCCCAAAAGTTAAAGTAACTATTTCAGATCAGAGACGTGCATTGTAGCTGTTAAATCTATCGGCGATTGACTGTGACGATGAAACATGCTCTATGCATCATCTGTTAAGAAATGAGTAAGGATAAAAGGATTGAAGTTTAAAGTTTAAAGATAAAAGTAATAGTGTGAGATCAAGAGGGAGAATGTTAGATTGATCTCCTAGCCAATAAGCCCAACGGCCTATTGGGCCTTGGTCACGCGCCCTGATCGGGGGCGCCCAACCCTACATGGTTGGTGGGGCCCCGTCGCACTGCGCTATATAAAGTGGTGGGGGTCGGCGGCTCAAGGTACGAGGTTCACCGTGAGCCAATCCGCCCCACCAACAAACCCTAAGTCCGATCTAGCAAGGGTGCGCAGCCAGCGACGGGAAGATGCCACCATCATCACCGTCGGCTTCACTGCACCTCACCGCGTCGTCGGACTTCACCTACTCTTCCCCGACCGTCGCTGCCCGTGCGCAGCCTACACCAGCGAACTCGATGGAGGCTTCTGGATCTACCTCTTCCGCGGTGTCAGGTCCTAAGACCTCAACTACCCCTCTCTGTTTTTCCTCTGGTAATACTAGAACTAGTTCTAGGTCTTTGATCTATCATGCACCCTGTCTAGACGATCCTAGTAGTCTAACAGAAAGCTTTTGCAGAGTTCAGTGATGCTATCGGAATCTTGGTCATCTCCAGCGAATATTCAGCCTCAACCATTTGGCCTGCAGTTTATAATAATATTTCTGTGCTCACACACAAAACCTTAGTTTGGTTGCTCTTCGGCTAACCTATCTGTGCCCTAGAGTATCTTTGTTTTCTCGGTTCATACTTGCCTTTCTTCTCTATACCTATCGCACCGTCGTCCTCTTCCTAATGCAGTAAGAATAACAGATGCTACTCTATTGATTATCTTGATTAAAAAAACTATTTCTTCGGGGCATCAGCTGAGGAGGCCATAAGGGTGCTAAATGGAAGCCAGCCAGGAGTTCGGAGCATACGACTCTCATCGGAGGTCACATTCCCTTTGTTGGATTCCTGTTAAACTCAACAAGAGCAGAGCCAATGGAGTGGTGGCTATAATGCTTAGCCCCAAGGATACGATCCATATGGTTATGCTCGCCCCCTTTAAAATCCTGACATGTACACCTGCACGGCATATCCAGGGTATGGAAATTACCAGCAACAGCCACCATAGCAGACCCCACCACAGCAGTTAAGCATGTTTCTTAAGGCCCTACCACGACATTTGTTGATTAATCGTGCAATTATGTGCCAGATGTATTGTTTCTCCCTTTGCAGTAAGAATAATGATGGGCCGAGAGGATCATTTGCAAACTGCTTGCAATGTAGTTGGGGCAGCAACTTTGGTGCATTAGCATGACAAATTCTCTTTACTTCTGCACCGCTATATGTATGTTGTACGTATAATTGTGTCACTCTAAACCTCTTTGCAGTCCATAAATGAAACATATATCCTCTAATATATTGACAAACATTCAACTCAATGGATGCATTTCCGCCTAAAGCCCAACGCGCGCAAGGGCGCGCGCAACGTGCTAGTAGTTTATATTGCGCAAGAGGCCAAGGACTAATTGTTGGTGTAAATTGCCCCGTGCACTTTTTTTTTTTTTTTGAGAGAGAGGAATTGCCCGTGCACTTGCCAACCAAACCTAAACATTGTTCAAGAAAAGATATCATGTTGGGCTGTGAGATGCTAGACCAGATTAACCCAAGAGCCCAACATGAATGGCCTAGTCCTTGGACCGATAGAACAGGCATAAGTGTTTCCTCCTTGTTCCATTTGACGGCCCATATATTGGTGGAGCAGAAGACAAGCACCCAGGCCCATTCGGAGGAACTTGTTCAGGTGGGAGGATGCGGCCGCCGTGGCCAAAAAGTTCAGGTAGGTGTGAGTGGATATTATAACCTTTTTTTTTCCAATGGGCACACATGAGCATGACTTTTTGAGTAAAAAGTGAGAACGGCATATGTCAATTAGCGAATATACCACATTTCTGCACCTCCGTTGTGCTTCCATCTGACACTCGTGCACTTCAACCGTGGACGACATCATAACCGTGAATCCCTGATCTTCAAGTTTTATAATATAGATGAGGGTCCCACTTGACAGTACCCTGGCTGTTACTAATGTAGGAGTATAAACTAAAAATGTTTGGGCCCAACCGGCCAGCGGAGCTGAGGTCCATTGGCACGCCAGCACGTGAATTCGACTTGGACCCCTCTCTCTCCGGAGATGCCAGCGCCCGAACCGTTTGGACGGACGCTCGAGCGTGTTAGCCCGTTTCCGCGCCTGCTCGTTCGCGGCCCACGCCGCATGGATGTCTCCCACGCCGCCCGACAGCATGTGAGGATTGTCTGCCCGCTTGGTAGCACCCTAGCAGCTGCACCAGACGACTGCCGCGAGGGGTTCAATTAAGCATGTGCAACATCCGAGGTCTTTTTTTACAACATTAAGATGAAACACTTACGATATACGTCCGAAACAACCGAAACACTTACAACATACGTCTAAAACACTTGCAAAACACAAGTAAAACCTTGAAAACACGTGTGTAGGCATTGCAAAACATTACAACATCCAGATGAAAACACTTGCAGCATACATATGAAAACACTTTGAAACACTTGCATATAAGTATGCAACACCAAGATCTACTTTTGCAACATCCAGATGAAACACTTGCAACATACGTTTAAAACAGATGAAACATTTGGAACATACACTTGAAACATACGTGTATAGCAATTGCAACATGTGCAACATCTCGATCTACTTTTGCAACATCAATATAAACCACTTGCAACGTACCTCTGAAATACGCTTGCAACATGCGCTTTTAGTGCGATGTCACCTTGCTGTCTGGATGAATGGAGGCTCGTCGTTGCGGAGGTCGGCGGCGGCACAGAGGTTGCCGGTGACACGGAGGTCAGCGGCGGCACATGGAGCTCACAGCAGCGCAGAGGTCGGTGGTGGCGCTGGCATGTCGCCGGCGGATGGAGCGCAGCCACGGCAGGAGGCGCGACTCCGGGCGGGAGGGGGCAGTGGGCGGCGCGGTCTAGGGCGTGCACCACGCAACGTGGGCGGGCGCGAGGTGTCCGGTCCATCCGAATGCCCTATAGGGAGCATTTTCGCGCTCTCTCTCTCTCTTATTTTTTCCCTGTACGCAGACAAACTTTTAGTTCAATTCAAGTATTCAACCTCGACGGCCCATGGCCCACTAGAATTGAATTAATGAACATCATGCTCTGATGCTCCCATATTCAAATCACACGGAACTGTGCTTGTTAAGATCATGCCTTAAGGTCACATAGTTTTGGCATTTCATTCCGTCTTGGAGATCATGTAGACTAAAAGGAGGTGAAAGGGCCTATAGCCGAGTGGACGAAAGGGCCTCAGCCTAGAGGTTACAAGAGTACCTCAGGTCCTTGTTTGACTCCCCGTAGGAGCAAATATTTCAGGATTTGACGGCGTTGTGTTTTTAGTGGTAGGAGATATTCCTATCGACAACAAGACGCCTGTTGTGACTTTGTTAATCTCGAGTATTTCTCGGCCCAATCTTGGAAGATGCTCAAAGGAGTAGGATTTGCGAGCAAAAAGTTAATAGGTGTGAGTGAGCTTGCGTTATGAGTGTATGAGTTGTAGTGTATAATCACAAAAAATATAGACTAAAAGGAGACCTAATACTCTATGCATTACCACTTCTGGTCAAGTAAAGCCCGGTTTGGTAGTGCTCCTTGAGGGGCCTTAGCTCTGACTTTTTCGGTTTTTGAGGTGAAGTTTTGCCAAATGCTAGCTCAAGAAATGGTTGTACGAGAGAAGCACTAGAGGGGATAAACTATTTTCTTACTATAACGGTGAAGGCACGTAAACATGACTTCTTTGACTTCCTTCCAACTTCTTAAGTGAGGCCGGTTGCAAAGAAACCCTACTAAACATGGTCTAAAAGTATGACGTTTTATAGATCAAAGCGATTTATTTTGTGCAAGTTTTCTTTAGTTTAATCATCCATTTTATTTGGCTAGTGGTAGTACTCCTATGCCATGTTGACATGGCGTGACTATAAGGACTCAACAATTGTAAAGAAAAGCTTCTACTGGTTTGTCTGGTAGAGCTTCACTTCGAGCTTCTTCGAGCGGATTGCACAGAGCTCTACCAAATGGTTAAAATGAAGCTAGATTCTAGTGGAGAACTGATAAGAATCACTTCTCCATTTATATGTGAGCTTGGAGCTAAAAAAACTCCGCTCTCCATTGCTCCCGGTTTAATCGCCATCTAATCACTTCTCAGCTACTCCCCATCCTACTCATCCACCAGAATAAGTCCATTAGAGAATCAAAAAGTGAAGATCAAGAACAGGGAGGTGGTGTTCTATGAAACTGGCCCTAAAATGCACTCGCTTTGGACCTTTAGTCATGTTGTGTTTGTATTGAAAACACACAAGATGAGAAAAAATAGATTGCAAAAACCGGCAAAGAAATATTTTAGGCTAAAAACACACATACTAAAAAAAAATTGGGCCCATTTCAAGTAACAACGACCAGCTGACATCCATCGGCACGTCAGCATGTGCATTCTATTTGGACCTCCTCTCTTTTATTTTTTTTCGGAACTGAGATCTCTTTTATTTTTTTCCGGAACTAAAACAAATTTTTAGTTCAATTTCGGGTATTCAACCTCTACGGCCCATGGCCCCCAGAATTGAATGAACGCTGAAACAATGCACATGATGCTCCTCTGTTCAAAACACATGAAATCTGTGCTCGTTGAGATCATGCCATGTCTAAAGGTCACATAGTTTTGCCATTTCATCCCTGTCTTGGAGATAATGTAGTGAGAGACTCAATGCTCTATATGTTATCACCTCTGGTCAAGTAAAGCCCGGTTTGGTACTGCTTTTTGAGGAAATTGATCTCTGATGTTAGCTCAAGAAATGGCCATACGGGAAGACATAATAAATTATTTTTTTACTAAAATGGTGAAGGCACGTAAAAGTGTCTTCTTTGACTTCCTTTAACTTCTCGAGGAAAGCCGGTTGCAAAGAAACCTTGCTAAACATGGTCTAAATATATGACACTTTATTAGAGATTAAAGAAGCTTGTTTTGTGTAAGTTTTTCTTAGTTGTAGCATCCGATTTCTTTGGCCAGTGGTAATACTCCTAAGGGCATGTACAACCCACAGACGGAAGGTCGTCTCCAAGAGACTGGTATCTGACATTTAGATAAGTAAAAAGACAGATCATACAACTCAGAGACGAGGGGTCGTCTGCAAGCATTTTAATGCTTCGCATGTTGCCAAGATAAATGGTGAATATCAATTTGTATACCATTGTGTTGCCGTTTTATAAAAAATGATTCAAGCATGAATATCAACTTGCTACCATATGTGCTCGAATAAACAAACATGCATAAACAGGCTATTCGTTTTCTAAGTGCCATCTAGTTTTTAGGAAAAAATCATCACATTCAGAAACTGCATGCCATCCAATTTTATAGAAAAAAAACGGCACATTTAGTTTTCTGCAGTACAGAAACTGCATGCCATCTGCAGTTTTCAGAAATCAGTACATGTATAAACTTAACAGCACAGAAACTTAACTGAAAGTTCAAGGACATACTGCAAGTTCACACTATTTAGATAGTTTCAGGAAGCATTACATGGGTATGTCCTCTGTAAGCTCACACATACTGCAATGACTTCAGTTCATCTCCAAGTTCACACATACATAGTTTCAGGAAGCATTTCAGGACATACTGCAATGACTTCAGTTAGTCTCCAAGCTTTTCTAAGACTTAAGTTCCTAAAAATTGCATATAGCAGACAATTGTTATTCACTATCTGTAACCTTTATGTAAAACCTGTTCTGTCAAGGTAGCCACTACTATATCATAGCCTCATATGTAATCTTTTCTGTAAAACCTGTTCTGTAACCTTTTTCTGTAAAACCTGTTCCTAAAAATTGCAGATAGCAGATTTAACTTTCTCAGCCTCATATCCATCGAATCTTACAACCTGAATTTGTCGTTTCCAAAATTGTCAGACTCAATAATTTGCCCTGAGAACAATTGAGATATTGGAGTGAACCTTTTCACCAGACAGTCATCAGACCCAAAAGGTTGCAAGCAGTGGCCAGTGGGTTTGCTTATGAAGCAGCAGTTCCTCTTCTCCACGACGCAAGGCACGACGGACGACAGTGGTGCCATCATGCAGCCGGGGGCCTTCCGTGGGAGCGGAGACGGGCCTCATCAGCGGCGTGCTGTCCAGCGTGGACGTAGACAAGCTAGGCAGACGACCTGTAGACGACGAGCAATACATGGATGCGCTGGGGCCTGACGAGGACCGTGGCGGCGCAGCCCTGCTCCTCCTCGGCCGCCTTGACCTGGCGAGGCAGGGCACCTCCCCAGAGCCGGTGGTGCGGCGCAGGGCTCTGCGGCCTACGACGGGAGCGGACACCAGCGCCGGCGCTGAAGGATGGAATGCGACAACACCGGCGACATAGGGAGGTGGGGAAAGATTTGGCGCGAGATTTCCCTCAGCCGCGTACCGGAACCGCGTGCGCGTGCACTGGATCCGTGCTCTCGGCTTGGGGATGCCGGCGACCCGTACAACGCTGTTGGAGGCAGCGTCTCGGCCTCGGGCCATGCGACTTCCCCGTCGTCTCGCGAGACGACGCATACCCCGTCTCCTAGCATCGGCGAGGTGTTTTCTGCGAAATTTACGTCGTGGAGACGGACTCAAGAGACCCGTTATACATGCCCTAAGCCATGTCAACATGTCATGACTATAGGAACCCAACAAATGTAAACAAAAACTCCATAAAGACTCAAATGAGCACTAAATTCTATTTGGTGGAGCTCCGCTCCTATCTTCTTCGAGTAGATTTTGCGAAGCTCTACCAAACGACTAAAATGCAGGTCGATTCTAATGGAGAGTTGACAAGAATCACCTCTTCATTTACATTACGAACTGGGAACTTAAAAAACTTGCTCTCTACTGCTCCACGTTCCACCACCATCTTGATCACTTCTCAGCTGCTCCCCATTGTACTCTCCACTATAATAATTCGATAAAAAATCAAAGAGTGAAGTTTAACAATCAGGAGTTGTTCTAGGAAACTAGCCCTAAAATGAACTCGCTCTGGACCTCTGGTCATGTTGTTAAAACGCATAAGATGGGAAACTATAAGATTGCAAAATATGCCAAAAAATTCTTCTAGGCTAAAACAAACAAGACAACAAGACACATAATAATAAAAAAACACAATCATATATATATATATTCCTATTTCGAGGAACAAAAACACATGACAAAAGGTACAACTACTACTAACTTGTCATGTTTTTTTAGCGCAACAAAAACAAATGCCCTGTTCGCTTGGTTGATAAGACATGACAAAAAATACTGTTTGCTAATTTATTGTGAGAGAAAAATATTATTTATTGGCTAAAAAATACGCTTATAAGCTAGAGGATCAAGTAAAAGTTGATGTAGGCCTGATCGGCTGCACTACTTCCCTCGCTCCGTTACGGCGGGTGCGGGGATCTGAATCGAACGGCGACAGAGCAAGGAGCAGGAGCCGCGGTGTCGACAGGGACCCTCCACCGGCCGCTATAAAAGCCTCCCCGCGAGGCCGGCGGGCGGCCCTGCTGAGTTCTCTCACCCGGTGGCGGAGGCAGCCCCCAAAAGCCCGCAAGCCAAATTCCCCAACCCCCACCACCTCCACACTCCAGTAAGCTCCCCGCCTCCTCCCCCCTCGATCTCCCTCCAATTCGTTCTGCTTCTGCTGCTGCAACTGAATCGAATCGCTCCACTGCTGCTACTACTACTACTAATCTCTCTATACTACTACTGCTTGCTCCTGTTTCAATCGATCAATCAATCATGCCGCGCGTAGGTTTTTTCGGGCGCAAAGGTAACGAACGATTACGAGCCCCGGTTTCCCGACCCCCCGCCGCCAGATCCGCAGCGATTCCGTCCGCCCGACGCGAGTTCCCGTGTGTATTATTTTTCCCGTGGATTTTTGTGTGTGATTTTTTGGGGATTTTTTTTTGCCTGGTCTAGGGTTAGGGTTTGTGGGCGGCGATGTCGGATCGACAGCCGTCGGAGGAGCCGGAGGAGCAGGTGGACCTGGAGGGGGACGACGACGGCATGGACGACGACGACGGCGGGTACCGCCGCCGCAGCAGCCGGGACGACTCGGAGGAGCCCGAGGAGGACGACGACAATGACGAGCGCCACGGCGACGGCGACGGCCGCGGGGACGACGACGCCGGGATGGAGCCGGAGCCGGCCGGAGGAGGCGGCGGAAAAGGCGGGGACGAGACGGGCAAGGGGGCCGACGCCGCCGCGGGTAGCGGGCCCGAGGACGAGGAGGAGAGGAGCAAGTGGGACGAGCTGCTCGCCCTGCCGCCCCATGGCTCCCAGATCTTCATTGGCGGCCTGCCCCGCGACATCACGGAGGACGACCTCCGCGAGCTGTGCGAGCCGTTGGGAGAAATCTACGAGGTCAGTTTCACGAATCCATCCTCTTGTTTCTTACCGTCAGCTTGCTACATGCATGGAGTTGTAATGTGCGTCTCTGCTGCGAATCGAATGGCAGGTGAGGTTGACCAAAGATAAGGACACCAACGAGAACAAGGGGTTCGCCTTTGTCACCTTCACCGACAAGGACGCGGCGCAGAGTGCCATCGAGGATGTGCAAGACAGGGAGTACAAGGTAGCTACTAGCGCAGCCGATTGTTCTGCATAACATGAGTTTCCGCATTCTGTCATGTGTTCTGCGCATTGCGATTATATACGATGGTTGTTTTTGGTGCTGCAGGGGAGGACTTTGCGGTGCTCTCTGGCGCAGGCAAAACACAGGCTGTTTATTGGGAATGTGCCCAAGGGGCTGAGCGAGGAGGAGCTGACCAACATTATCAAGGGGAAGGGGCCAGGTGTTGTCAACATTGAGATGTTTAAGGTGTGCTTTGTGGTTTTGTGCTTGTCTTCGTCTGTACAGAGCATGAGTTCTGGATTCATTAATGGTGAGATGCTGTTGCACAGGATCAGCATGACCCGAACCGTAACCGTGGCTTCCTCTTTGTTGAGTATTATAACCACGCCTGCGCAGAATATGCCAGGCAGAAGCTTTCATCACGAAGCTTCAAGGTTGATGGGAGCCAATTGACTGTTAGTTGGGCTGAACCTAAGGGTTCAACAGATCCTTCATCTGCAGCTGCTCAGGTAGACATTTGGGCTAAAATGAAAATTTCAAATCCTATATGTATTGTTATATTTCAAGTTTTATTAGGCCTTTTTGGTTTTGCAACGTTAGTCTTATGCAAGTCTGCCTATCGTTCTAGATGAATTGGGCAATTTGGATGTTAATGAATTTATGTTTGCCTTTTCTGCTGTCATAATCTGTTAGGAACCAGATGTAGATGTAGCCACTGGAAAATGAAAAACAAAAGAAGTATCAAGTATTTGGGGCTTAATGGTTGTATTTGTTGATTAGTCATTTTCTCACTTGGATAGTTCGATAAAAGGTTTAGTGCCTTTTATCATGCCTGATGAGTTTATAGTGTTTAAATGCTATGTGGGCATGATTTGTAGTGCATAACCTCCTCTTAGATTGCTTAGATAGCTGTAGGTTGTATGTTCTGCCTTGATCAACGCTTATCTTTGAAGTTATCTGTGTTTATTGATAATACGTGTCTGTATTGTCAGACTTATGAATCTTAGAGTCTTACATTTTATATTAATTGGGATATATTGAAGAATAGATATTCTAGTCTAAAGAAAAAAACCCTCATCTGGTTGCATGTGAAGTCCAGTACCATGCAAGATCTAGAATGTTTATTCAACATTTTAACCATTCTTTTCATAATGTATGCAAAAAATACATAATTATACATAAATGAATTACGAATTGAGTGCTTCATGTGAATTCTTAAGAAATCATTGTGCAAAAATTATTGTTGATTGTGTAGACTTGCAAGTTAATGTACTGATTGACTTGCCATTGGTTCAACATGCGCTAGCTGTATACTTTTATTCGATTAGTTGTGTGTCCTGTTTGTTTAGAACAATCTTGGCTTGTAATTTTTCATATGCAGAAATTTACACTCAGTCCTTTCCTTTTGGCTGTGGATTTTAATATTTGCTACAATTATGCAGGTGAAGACTATATATGTGAAGAACCTACCTGAGAATGTTTCTAAAGAGAAGATCAAGGATCTGTTTGACAAACATGGAGAGGTCACAAAAATCGTCCTACCTCCTGCCAAGGCTGGGCATAAGAGGGATTTTGGCTTTGTTCACTTTGCTGAGAGATCAAGCGCACTGAAGGCAGTTAAAGGAAGTGAAAAATATGAAATTGATGGTAAACTCCCTCCCTGTTATCATCCAGTATCCTGTGGAATTTATTGTCGTAGCAGCAGCACAATTAGAATTTGTTTTTGACCAAATTAATCAGAAATTATTCATAGTTGAATCACTTTAAAATCACATCAGTTTCTATTGGTGATGATACTGATTACATGGGCACCTCTCAGCTTGCAGTACAATTGTGTGGCATGAGTGAGTTTATTTAGATCCTGAGGGCCATTTATTGGTATAAAAGGAGTTTTAGTTGCTAGAACTGCGTACTGTGTCATAAATAGATCCATCTTAGATGTAACCTTGGGCTTACTAATGCAGGTCAAGTACTGGAAGTATCCATGGCCAAACCTTTGGCAGATAAGAAACCTGATCATTCACACAGGTCTGGAGGAGGCCCTAACTATCCTCTTCCTTCCTATGGTGGTGGCTACATGGGAGATCCGTATGGTGCTTATGGTGGCAGCGGTCCTGCATACAACCAGGTGATCCAACCTAACCATTCAGACAATCGCATGTTTGCAATACTGCAATGTGTTATTTTGCTTTATTAACATAATACTTTTGGCAGCCAATGATATATGGCAGAGGTCCAGCACCGGCAGGAATGAGGATGGTGCCGATGGTGCTTCCCGATGGTCGCCTTGGCTATGTCCTGTAAGACCATTTGTCTACAACACAGCACCCATCGAGGCTCAATGTCTGTCTAAGCACATATTTGCAGTTTGTGACAGCATGCTCTTCTGTTGACAGGCAACAACCTGGTGGAATGCCGCCTCCACCCCCACCGCGGAGGGGTGGTGACCGAAGAGACAGTGGCAGAGGCGGCGAAGGGCACAGCCGGCGATATCGCCCTTACTAGCTTTGCCCTTGTGCGCTCTACTCCCATCACCGTGTGAAGTGTTTGTTAACTTAATGAGATGAGATAGGAGCTTGTGTTCTTGTTCCAGTATAAGGTCTGCAATGGCATGATACCAATACCATCTGTTTCTTCGGTAACTTAATTTTATCATGCAGCGCATGTGACTTGAAACTCTGTGATAGCCTTGTATTGCTTCCTGCCTTCTGGCACCTGTAGTAGTGAACTGATGAAAGAAGTACCTGTGGACTCTGAAGCTTTGTTGGCTTAGAGTGATTATTTTGCTGTCTTCTATGGGTTGATGTCTTGCATCTTGGCGCAATAAACATAAAACTACAGTTGAAGGCTTCTGTTTTTTGAATTCTGGTTTTGTGTGATTGAACGGCCTCTTGTTAACAGGACATGTGCACAGAACAGAACAAACTGAAACCAAAAGTGGTGCGTGGATGCCACAGGACTCTTACCAGCCCCTGCGTTTAAACTTTTAAAAAATGTTATCGAGCAAATTCTACTACTTGCTGTATTCCGTAGGTTGCAGGCTTCATTTTTAACCTCCTTTGGCATGACTTTTCTATCGGCTTAGTTACGAAACGGGGACACAAGAACGGCTTCTGAAGCCAAAATCAAGTTAAAAACGGTGGCTGAAGCCAAGAAATGACTTCTACAACTAAAAACGGCTCAAGAACTGACTTCTACGGCTAAAGTCAAGTAAAAAACTACCGAAATATGACCTTTTGTGGTTTCTCCATTTTCAAAGAATTTATGCCGAGCCACTGTTCTCTTTTACCTTGGTGCAACTGTTTGATATATTTTTGTGTGAACTGGAGTTGAAGCTAACTTGTTTCTGAATTCTGGTTTTTATGATTGAACGACCTCTTGTGGACAAAACATGAGTTCCACAGGACTACTCAGAAAGTTGTTTTTATTTTTAATTTTGAATAAATTCTACAACCACAATTGAAAATTTCAAAGGTTGCTTTTATGATCGAACGCCCCTCTTGTTTATAAAGGATGAGTTCCACGGAACTACCGGTGGCTGTTTTATAAAGTCGTTTTTTCTAAAAAACCAAGTAAATTCTACGAGCGCACGTGAATTTTTTTCAAAAGGTCTTGTACGTAGGCTGGTTTGGATATGATGCCTAATGTTCTGTTTGGATTATATGGTCCAAAAGTTAGTTTTTTTTAGAATGGTCTAAAATTTTGTTGATAAAGTTAGTAACTAAACTTTAGACCATTTTAGGTCCGTGTGATCGGACGAACTAATGATTTTTTTTTTTATTTTGGTGGGGATGGCTAAACTTTAGGTATCACTTTAGGCCACCTATTTAGGCTATGTTCGGCTTACCCCATATTCGGCTTGTTCGGCTTCTTTTTCCAGCCAGAACAGTGTTTTCCTCTCACAACAATTCAGCCGGAACAGTGTTTTCAGCCAGTTTCAGCCAAGTTTCAGACCAGCAAACGAGGCCTTAGAGTCTTATAAGAGCTAAAATTGTTTAAAAGGTTAGTGTCTAAACTCTAGAACATAAGATCCAAAGTTTTAAACAGACCCTAAAAAGTGTCTAGTAACCCAACAGGGAGTTGGCACTTGACACCGGCAGAATAAATAGTATACAATGAAATAAATACGGTGCAACGTGATAATAAATAGTATACAATGAAATAAATACGGAGTACGTCGGAGCACAGGTCCATCCCAAATCCGTCATACTAGTACCGGCAGAATCGGCGAAATACACGTACACCCAGACCCAGACCCGGCACGACTGACGGGGGAGCTCTCTTCGGCCAAGCCTTTTGCCCCGACGCTCCCACACTGTCACACAACACGCACGACCCGACGAGACTAGGAGGAATACACGACACGACACGGAGTCACGGACACGATACGACGCCTGGCAAACAGCAGCAGCATCTGCCTCAATACTTGGCGGTGCCGGCGAAGTAGGCGAGCACGCCGACGAGCGGCGCGTTGATGTAGGTGGCGGGCTCGGTCTGGCCGTAGCTGTCGCGGTCGTCGACGAACCCGTCGCGCGCGTCGGGGCCACCCACGACGGCGCCCACCAGCACGTTGGCGTCGGGCGCCGCCGAGTGCAGGTACGCGAACCCCTGGTCGCATCCGATGCGCGCCGGGTGGGCGCGCACCGACGGCAACGACGCGCCGCGGTGGTGCAGCCGGCGCGGGTACCGGTCCCCGAACCCCACCATGAACGACGTCCCCGCCGGGTTCTTCCCCAGGATGTAGTCCACCTGCCGCTTCGCCAGCGCGACGAGCTCGGCCGGCGCCACCTCGCCGCCGCCGCAGGCCACGGTGGCGCCGGCGGACCGGAGGTATTTCGCGTACGCCAGGAGGAGGAACGTCGTCGTCGTCACGTACTGCATGTTGCTGCCGCCTTCCCTGTAGATGAGCCCGCCCGGCGTGTACTGCCCGGCCTGGAACCCGGCGGCGCCTGGCACCAGCGAGCAGATGTAGCTGTCGGAGTGCGCCTTGTACAGCTGCAGCCCGGGGACGTTCCGTCTCCGGTCCCGCCGGAGCACGCCCCTCGCCAGCAGCACCTTGGTGCCGATGCGCTTGTCGTCCCAGCTAAACGAGTAGTCGTCGTTCCCGGCGCCGTCCTGGGCGCCGTTGGCGCGCACGTACGCCATGAACGACGCATTCCCGGACGCGCGGTGCAGCCATGCGGCCGCCCACAGGAGCTCGTCCTCGTACCCGGAGTATGAGCAGTAGAACGGGCACACCGCGGCGCTGAGTGCGCCCTCGCTGTACGAGCCCCGGTGTCGGTCGGCGAGCTCGAACGCCACCACGGCGGCGCGGAGAAGGCGCGCCGCGTACACCGGGTCGGCGCGGCGGAACGCGACGGCGGAGGCGGCCAGCGCCGCCGCCGTCTCGGCGGCCACGTCGGACCCCGGGGTGGAGGAGGTGACGGAGTACACGGCCCGCGGCGTGTCCATGTCCTCCGGCCGCTCCCAGCACTTGTGGTCCTGACCCGGGTCGCCCACCTGGACGTAGAGCGTGCCCGGGGTGGAGGTCGCGGCCTTGAGGAGGTAGTCCGCGCCCCAGCGCACGGCGGCGCGGGCGTGCGGGAGGTCGGACCCCATGTACTTGCCGAAGTCCGCCACGCTCCATGCTAGCATTGTCGTGGTGAACGCCATCGGTAGGCCGAACTTCATGTTGTCGCCGGCGTCGTAGTACCCGCCCACCAGATCCACCTGCCGGAAGCCGGATACATAGAGGTCGTCAGTCATCCCTGCGTGGACAATGCGAGCGACAGAGAGAGACACAAGACTAGTAGGAGCATTGGCAGTATTACGTTGTGCTGGGCGCCGTCGGTGAGGCCGGAGTCGCCGCGCCAGGGCATGCGGTTGCCCGGCGGCAGCTTGCCGGAGCGCTGGCCCTCGAAGTAGATGATGGACTTGGCGAGCGCGTCGGCGTAGTTGAAGGCCGCGGCGAGGTCCGGGGCGAGGAGGAGGAGGAGCAGGACGGCGCTCAAGCTGAGCAACCTGCTCCGGGGCTGCTCCATGGCGGCTGGCTGGCTAGTGACAGTTGGGTAGTGTGGGGTGTGGGGTGGTGGGTCTCCGCCTCTCCGGAGCAGAGTGGGGGAGTGTGAGAGTGACAGCCGCCTCGCCTCCCTATTTGTAGAATGGGAGCGGCCGGCAAAGACGGTTAAGTTAGTTGGACCCGAAGCTTTTTTGTGGCAAGACCGGTATCAGCTGCGAGAAAACGGGGAGTTGGGAGACATGATGCAGTGGAGTGCTGCAGTGCATGCAGGAGTTAATTACAGAGGAAAAGGGGGCAGAAGAATCCCAAGAAGACCGCAAATTTGACCGGAGTCCGGAGTGACTTTCGGCTTGAGGAATGATCGTCGGGAAGTGTGAACAATTAAAATTTAGCTTATACTAAAATATTGTAAAAGAAAAATATTGTTCCATGACTGAAAAGTAACACCGTTCCATGGCTAATCCATCGCTGAAAGATAACACTGTTCCATGACTGAAAAGTAGCTTAAACGATTCTTTATAAGAGACTTTTTTTTATAATAGAAGAAGACAACTAGCTACTGTCTCGCAAAAAGGAAAATGTAGGTCCTTTTCCAAGGCCACTAGAATTTCACATTCTATTTTTTTTTACACTTTGTAACCAAGCCTTGTCCTTGTACTACTTTCCAGACAGGGCCAATGTTGGCAGTGAGATTGAGCTGAGACATGGTGACATGGTAGGGGTACAGTAATAAACTGTCCTCTACTAATCCTGCGGTTTCCTTGCGGGCGGCTGCCTGAATCGACGCCGTACTCCCTCCCTCCCTCCCTCGCCTGGAAAGCCAAAGCCAGATGGAGTTGGCCGGTGCCGGGTGCGGCGCAAAGGAGAAAAAGCTGCCGGCTGCCGGCTGCCGCGGGCACGGGAGGAGAGGTGGGCTATGGAGATCTATGGTCGCTAGGGTCCCGGCGACCGTGAATTGAGGCCTCGTTTAGTTAGTCTTCTAGAAATTTACGTTCTATCCCATCAAATATTTGGATAGATACATAAAGTATTAAATATAGATATATAGATTAAAAATAACTAATTATATAGATTACGACTACTTTATGAGACGAATCTTATAAACCTAAGTAGTTCATAATTTGACAATAAAGTGCTACATTAACACTTATGGTAATGACGGATTAATTAGACTTAATAAATTTATCTCGTAGTTTATTAACTGATTCGGTAATTTATTTTTTTATTAGTATGCAAACGTCCCGTGCCGTAGCACCGTGGAACACCCCAAAACTTTATAATTGAACTAAACAAGGGCTGAAAGCAGCAGCCAGGACCAGGAGGACTCCATGCTGACACGCATGCAGTGTTACTGTAGCGTGGCTGGACCTGAACCGCTGGAGACCGGAGAGTGTGGCTGTTGTGAGGTGAGGGGACTACTAGTAGTTTTTTTTTTTTTACTGCTACTACTGCCCATCTATCCACATGACCAGTGACCACATGCCTCTCTCTCTCTGCTGCGGCTCTGCAATGTCATGGATGATGGATGCACCTGCATGTACTGTACATGTAGTGATGGATGATGGATGCAGGATGCCTCCCTTTTCACCGGCCAATCACGCATTCACGCCGCGCGCCCACGCAATGCAAATGCGCAAGCAGCTTGGGGCTTCAGGACACTGCACACGCAAAGTCTGTCCAAAGCTTACTCCGTCCCAATTTGTTGACCAAAAAAAGGACCAGCCTTTGCTCGTTTCGAAATGGCTCTAGCTGCATTCTCAACCGGCGGACGGTATTGCTATCGCCACAACACAGAGAGCGACCTACTTGAGTTTTTTTTTTACTTGGGCTGTTTCGTTCGTGAACCGGAACGTGTCATGTCACAATTTTTCTGGCAGATCTTTGGATCGCTGTCACAGTTACGGCGAGGCACACTTTCTTAGCACTCTATCCCACACGTCGTAGATTCATTTTTTTTTACCAAACTTTGCCACAAGTGTGGCTTTAATTTTTCTCACCGAACTTTCTCTGGCAGCCACAGTTTGCCGAAGGTTAGACGTGACAAATTTTGGTCACCAACCAAACATACCCTTAGCATTACGATTTGCCTTGCTGCTTAGCGTATCCTTTCCCCCTCCTCGATCAACCTGTTATACTTGGGCCTATTGTTACAATAAATTGGTGGTCCAGTCATAGGACCCGTTCGGCTGGTCACATTCCCGGCTGGTTTTCGCTGGAGCTGATGGGCCTTCCAGCCCAGCCGTTCAACATGCCTCCTCCAGCCGTTCGGCTGCACTAGAAGAATCAGTCGGCGCCCTCCTCACTCTCCCTCCCGCATTCGCTCACGTGCTCCTAAGGTTGCGCCACTCCCAGCTGTTGCTCCTGTCGCCACCGCGATTAGGTCTTCGCCCGCACCCCCACTCCCGCTTCGCCACCGACCGCCCTCCGTCCTTCTCCCGTCCCAACCCGTCGGTCGGAGACGCAAGCCGCCATCCACCCGGCGCGTCTCGCCGGATTCGGTGCGGCCTTGCTGTACTAGATCCGCCGCATCGTGTTCGCCATATTGCCTAGCAGATCCAACCCCTTTGTCGGCTATGGAATCACCTTTGACCAATCCGGTACGTACTCGAGTTCCCTCCCCCTTTTCTCGTTTGTTCTTAACGATCCGTTCGGTTTGGGTTTACGTTACCTTGCACCCCTACTTCATTTTCAGCTCAATCCGCCACCGAGCTTCTTGACGCCACTGTTGCTTCAACTTGTGGCCAATTCTTTCGCGTCCATCCATTTCCAGATCCGACCTGCAGTCGTCGCCGTCGTAGCCATCGGATCCGTCACCTTTACCTGCTTGCTCTTTCCCGGCACCGCCAAATCCGGTACATAGACGACTTTCTCACCCCCCTTTTCTACACACTTGCAGATCCAGTTGATTAGGGTTAGGGTTCGTTTCCCTCATTCGCCATACGAGATATTTACACATGGTTCCTATGTATGTTTCGTACTCATGGTTCCAGTACAAGTAGTCTTCTTGTGATACATTATCGAGTGTAATTCACATAACCGACCACACATGGAATTCCTTGGGTCATCATACTACGGTTTTCCTAAAATCTACTGTTAACATAATGCCATGCTTCCTCTCTAACTTGGTTTGTTACTACGTCTTCTGCAGCACTTTAAGGATATATAAATTGCAAAAATCAAAACAACCTACTAATGTTTTCACCATTTTGTGTTATATACTGTCGATTGTTGAGTGCAGTCATTGCCACAACCTCTTGGCTTGCAACCTCCTTTTATGTTGGCATCATTCATGTATCCATCTTTAGGTATATTGGGTTGTTCTCAAATCTTGAGCTCTAACATCTTCCCTTGTGTATCATGCAGCTGTCCACACACTTGATCGACCTTTGAATCGCCGGCCTCTATCAATTGTCTATACTGGCACCATCATCAACAACTTCCTGCTCACCGCAGAAAGCTATTCGGTACAACTTGCGTGCTAAACGCGCGAAGCGAACAAGCAAGGCAAGTATACTGTTATGCACATTCCATCTTGTTTTAGTTCTGTCGCTCTTGCCTTTGGTATGTGTCAGTGTTTTTGGACCACCGATGAGTAAATTTGTATTTGCGCGTTTGGCTCGGATGGTGTGCTAGGAGGACACAAGGGTTTATACTGGTTCGGGCAGAATATCCCTACGTCCAGTTTGATGCTGCTCGTGTTACTGGCACTTGGTTTGCAATAGGGGTTACAAACAGGCGAGAGAGGGAAAGGATCCTAAGTCTCTGGTGGAAGGAGTGAACGGGTGCTGAGAGCTCGATTGCTGCTTAGCTATGTGCTCGTGTTGTGCTCTTGTCTTTTTATCTCCTGGCCCCCCCATAGGGGCACCCTGCTTCCCCTTTTATAGGTGAAGAGAAAGCATGGGTTACAGAGGAGGAAAAGGAGAAGAATGAGAGAGAGAGAGAAGAAGGCTTCTAGGATCGTCGGGTCCTTCTTCTCCTTCATGCGGGTCCTGCTGATCCTGTAGATGTCAACAGAGATGGCTCCACGTCATGGCCCTGTTCATCACTGGCACCATGCGCAGGCATCATCTACCGGCCATGGCGTTCGATTCCATCTCCGCGGGTGTCGTGGTGAATAGACGCGCCTGTCAGTGTTCGTACGAGGGTTAGGCAGAATAGCACCTACACGCTCGATACTGTTCTTGATGTGAATATTAGGTATGGCCCATCATGGCCACGGGTTACATCAAGGCATGCTAGTCTCTTCTCTAGTGTTAGAGTTTTGACCCAGGCCCATACGCCTAGACCTAGAGTGGTTGGCGGCAGTATGGGTCCCCGTCAGACGAGACAGAAACCGCATCCTTAGAGTCAGGCAAGACGGAGCCTGCACCGAAGGGGTCCGGCGAGACGTAGCCTATGGCCTTAGGTGAGACCCCCACGGCCTCGAGGTCAGGCGAGATGAAAACCAAGTCCTTGGGGTCAGGTGAGACAGAGCCCACACCCAAGGAGTCGGGCGAGATGGAGCTCGTGGCCTTGGGCGAGACCCTACAACCTCAAGGTCAGATGAGACAGAGCCCGCACCCAAGGCATCGAGCGAGATGGAGCTCGTGGCCTTAAGGTCAGGCAAGATGGAGCCCGTACCCAAGGGGGTGGGTGAGACGGAGCCCGTACCCAAGGTGTCGGGCGAGACAGAGACCGCGGCCTCGAGGTCAGGCAAGACGGAGCCTACGGCCTTAGGGTCGGGTGAGACCTTTTAATATGTCTTGCTCCATCTAAGGAAGTCAGCATGGACGCTAACTTCCTTGCTTTGGGTATCCCTAATATCGATACCCGACAGTAGTCCCCGAGCCTACAAAGGTGTAGAATACTCCTTTGTAGGCTTTTCTGGATGGGAGGACTCTGAGGGCCTTGAACTTCTTTTTGTAGCCACGATGTGTCCTGGTAGGACGGCGGTTCCCTTTTGTCATGATCGGTCTTCTTGGGGGCATGTAACCGTAGGATTCAGGAGGTCGGAAAGATTTTTCTTGATTTCAATCCCCTAGGATCCGATTGGTCCGTCGTTGTACTGCGACCGCGCGTTCGGTCTCCTTATGAGTTCAACTTTCCTTGAGCCCCCATCATAGCAGGGGTCTAGTCGAGGGTTGGCTCATCTTTGTGATCGTCATCCCTCATGCGTTTTTTCTCTCGATAAAACAGAGGGGCTGAGCCATGCCACGTTTTTCCTCGATGGATGAAACATGGTGCTCGGTGAGTTGTTAACGGGCTAGTCTGAGTGGGGCCCGACTTCCCATTCACGGGGGTCTAGCATGGAGAAAGTGATGAGTACAGGCCCGATCTTCCGAGAGGTAACCGGTAAGTTCGATTTGTGGAGATCTCGACGTTGGCGATCCGGCTTCAAATCAGACACGATTCGAACCCTGCAACCGTTACACCACTGCTCCGTTGGTTATCAACCAAGCACAACTTGATTGACCTCGCCAAGAAGGCTTTTCCTGCAAGCGAATCGAAGAGCACAAGCAAGAAGGTAAAACACGCAATCTGAAATTGCAAATATGAATGACGCGAATATCAATAGAGGGTTCAAGAACACGGTTCCAAAGGACTAATCGACACAGTGGAGGAGATCAAGAACGGGGGCCCTGGATCACTGTAAAAGGATTTGTCACCACAATTACAATGAACGATTCAGTTTCTCGATGGAAAACTAAACTCTAAACAAAACCCAATTGTATAGCGGCGGCGGCGGCTGTGTTTATAGTCTAAGACTCGACCTAGGGTTGGGGACGGCCAGGGGTTGGGCGCCCACAACTTGGGCTTAAGGCCCGACACGATACATGGCCAAGTTGGCCCAAATAGGTGACGCAGCACCTTGCTGTGGTCACACAGAATGATCCACAGACCTTCTGGAGCTAGGACCAGATCCAAAACGACGGCGTCGTCGTCCCCTTTCCAACGCATCCAAGAACGGCCCGTTTTGATGTCGTATGAGGAAGTTATGACCGAAACAGTGACGACGTGTCTGCTGAATCCGAGGGTGACGTGGCAGCTGAGTTGGAAACGAATTGCAACTTGGGGAAGACCATGGCGTCGGTGTGTCCAGCGTGGCGATGTCCTCATCATCCTCCCCTTCTCGAATTGGAGTCGTCCTCGACTCCATCTTGGCGATGTCCTCATCAGAAAGCATGCATAGATTTAAGGGTACAAGCGACGTAGCGGTTCGATGTTCCAGGCATTGACAAAGGCTTCGCCATCGATGATCCTGAGCTTATAGGTGCCTAGTCGGAGCACCTTCACGACGACGTACGATCCCTCCCATGGCGGAGAGAGCTTGTGGTGATTCTTGTTGCTCTGGATGAGGCAGAGTACTAGGTCCCTAACGTTGAAGACCCAACCCTGCACTCGATGGCTGTGGTACCGGAAGAGGGCAACGTTGCACGCTTCATCTAGCTAGTCCATGGCATCCTCGAGGAACGCCTCGGCTCCCTGTTCGTCGTACACCCTAAGCCTCAGTGCTCCATAATCGAGGTTGGTTGGGAGGATAGCCTCAAAACAGTAGACCATGAAGAATGGCGTATAGTCGGTGTCCTAGCTGGGGGTCATCCTTAGGCTCTAGAGCACCGCGGGAAGCTCCGCGACCCATTGTCTGCCAAACTTGTTCAACTGGTTGAAGATCCTAGGCTTGAGGCCTTGTAGGACCATGTTGTTCGCATGCTCGACCTACCTGTTCATGCGAGGGTGTGCCACGGTGGCCTAATTGACGCGGATGTGGTATTCATCGCAGAATCGAAGGAACTTCTTCCTGGTGAATTGCATGCCATTGTCCGTGATAATGGAGTTTGTGACTCCAAAGTGACGGATGATGTCAAGGAAGAACAACACAGCTTGCTCGGACTTGATCGTGGAGATTGGTCGAGCCTCTATCCACTTCGTAAACTTGTCTACAGCGACAAGCAAATGCTTATAGCCCCTGGGCGCCCTCTTAAGAGGTCCGACCAGATCGAGCCCTCAGATCATGAATGGCCACATGATGGGGATAGTTTGGAGTGCTTGGGCCAGTAGGTGTGTCTGCCGAGCGTATTATTGACATCCTTCATAGGTGCGCACAATCTATTCAGCGTCGGCTACTACGGTCGGCCAGTAGAAGCCTTATCGGAATGCGTTTTTGACCAGGGTCCTAGGTGCGGCATGGTGCCCGTAGACCCCACCGTGGGTATCACTCAGCAATCACTTCTCTTGTTTGATGGGGATGTAGCGCTGTAGGATCCCAGTGTGGCTTCACCTATAGAGCTCGCCCTCCATAATGACAAAGGACTTGGAAGGACGCGTGAGCCACTGAGCCTCCATTTTTTCCATCGGCAGTGCCTCACGGAGGAGGTAGTCGAGGTAAGGCGTCCTCTAGTCGGCCAGAGGGTCAAGCTTTGTCACTGGATCCTCATCAAGCTCCATGACTCTAGGGTCAGATGGAGCCGACAACTGGTTAGCCCTCAAGCCTAGGGCAGGTGGCCCATCATTGGTCTGTTCTGGCTCCTCATAGTGGACCAAGGGCTTGTACTGATCTATGGTGAAGACGCCCATCGACACTAGCTCTTGGCCAAACGCCGTTTTTGCTAGCGTATCGGCTGCCTTGTTGAGATGCCTCGGGGTGTGATTGAGCTCAAGACCATCGAACTTGTCCTCCAGCTAGCAGACTTCTCGGCAATACACAGCCATCTTGATGTTGTGGCAGCTTGGTTCCTTCATGACTTGGTCAATGACTAGGTAGGAGTTGCCCCAGATGTCAAGCTGTCGGATCCCAACTCGATGGCGATGCGTAGGTCGTTAATGAGTGCCTCATACTTAACCACATTATTGGAGGAGGGGAAATGGATGTGAACCATGTACCTCATGCGTACCCCAAGGGACAAAACGAAGACCAACCCTGCGTTAGCGCCTTTCTTCATCAGCAATCCATTGAAGTACATCGTCCAATGCTCTTGGTCGATGACTGCTGGCGACATTTGGATCTCAGTCCAATCTGCAACGAAATCAGGCAGTACTTGGGACTTGATGGCCGTCTAGGGGGCATATGAAATGCCTTGACCCATCAGCTCGAGTGCCCACTTCATGATTCTTCCCATGGCATCCTGGTTTTGGATGACCTCACCAAGAGGGAAGGATGTCACGACCATCACCAGATGCGACTTGAAGTAGTGACACAACTTTCTCTTAGCGATAAGGACGGCGTACAGGAGCTTCTGGATTTGGGGGTAGCGGGTCTTAGAATCGTACAAGACCTCACTAATAAAGTACATGGGACACTATATTTTGAGGGTGTGTCCCTCTTCTTCTCGCTCTACCACCAGGGCGGCGCTGACCACTTGTAGAGCAATGTAGAGCAGAAGAGGTTCCCCATCGTTTGGGGGACCAGGATTAGGGCCTTTGTCAGGAGCTGCTTGACCTTGTCAAGTGCCTCCTAGGCCTCGAGCATCCATTCGAAGTGGCCGGCCTTCTTCAGAAGCCGATAGAGGGGGACCTCGTTCGCCGAGGCGCGAGATAAAGCGGCTGAGTGCAGCGAGGCACCCGGTAACTCGTTGTACACCCTTTATGTTCTAAATTGGGCCCATCCTCATGATGGCTAAGATCTTCTCTAGGTTGGCTTCGATGCCATGCTTGGAGACAACAAAACCCAATAGCATACCCCTTGGGACCCCTAAAATTCACTTCTCGGGGTTGAGTTTGATGCTGTTTGCTTAGAGTTTCACGAAGGACTGCTCTAGGTCGGCTACGACCTGGTTAGCCTATTTGGATTTGACCACGATGTCATTCACGTAGGCCTCAACAGTCTGCCCGATGACATCCCCGAAACACTTGAGCATGCAATGTTGGTACATAGCCCCTGTGTTCTTTAGGCCGAATGGTATTGTGATGTAGCAGAATGATCCGAATGGGGTGCTGAAAGACGTCACGAGCTGGTCAGACTCTTTCATCATGATTTGATGGTACCCGGAGTACACATCAAGGAAGAAAAGGGTTTCACACCCTAAGGTCGAGTCGACTACTTGGTCTATGCATGGCAAAGTAAAGGATCCTTTAGACACGCTTTGTTAAGACCCATGTAGTCAACGCACATTCTCCATGTCCCACTCTTTTTTCGTAAAAGAATGGGATTGGCTAACCGCTTGGGGTGGTATACCTCCTTGATGAACCTGACCGCCAAAAGCTTTGCAATCTCCTCACCAATGGCATTGCATTTTTCCTTGTCAAAGCGTTGCTTCACTGGCTTGGAGCCTGGCCTGATCTTCAAGGCATGCTCAGCAACTTCTCTTGGAATGCCTGGCATGTCCGAGGGTCTCCGTGCAAAGATGTCTCTGTTGGCACGGAGGAAGTCGGCAAGCGTGCTTTCCTATTCGGAGGAAAGCGTGGTGCCAATGCACACCACTTTGCCCTCGGAGCCGCTGGTGTCTATGAGGACCTCCTTGGCGCCCTCTACAGGCTCAAAAGACACGACCGTCAACTTGAGGTCGAGTGCTTCTTCGGTGACCTCCTCCTTGATGGTCGCAAGCTCTTTGGAGGCGACAATTGCCATGGCGTGTTCGCAACATTCGACCTCACACTCGTAGGCGCACTGGAAGGAGGTGCCAATCTTGATGACCCCGCATAGACCCAACATCTTCAATTCAGATAGGTATAGTTGGGGATGGCCATGAACTTTGTGTAGCATGGACGTCCATAGATGGCGTGGTAGGTCCTGTGGAACCCAACCACCTCAAAGGTAAGGGTCTCCGTCCTATAATTGGTTGAATTCCTAAAGGTGATGGGCAAATCAATCTGCCCAAGTGGCACGGCCTGCTTTCTAGGTACGATGCTGTGGAAAGGTGCCCCGATCGGTCGGACGAGCGATCGGTCGATGCCCATGGCGTCGAGCATTTCAGCGTACATGATGTTGAGGTTGCTGCCTCCATCCATCAACATCTTGGTGGGCAGCTTCATGCCGATGATCGAGTTGACCATGAGTGGATATCTTCCTGGCTGTAGGTCGCTTTCTAGGTGGTCGATCTGATCAAAGGCTATGGTAGACTCTGACCATTGGAGGAAGGTAGGCTCGACCGGCTCAACCGTATAGACCTTGCGGCGTGCAAACTTCTAGCGGTGCTTAGAGTCATAGGCCGCCGACCCTCCAAAGATCATGAGGTAGCCATCTAGCATCAAAAATCCACTGTCCTTCCCCTCGGCATCGTTTGTGGCTGGCTTGGGCTCCTTCTTGTGTTCCTCCTTGTTGGAGCCTCCGGACAAGAATCACTTCATGAGGACGTAGTCCTTGTATAGGTGCTTGATGGGGAAAGCATGGTTCAGGCATGGCCCTTCGAGCATCTTCTCGAAGTGGTCTAAGGTACTCTCGATGGGCTTCTGACCCCCCTTGCGGTTGGCGGTGGCCATGAGCGAGCCCTTGCACTACCACTTGTTCTTCTTCTTGTTGGGGCAGTTGGAGGCGCCTTTGCTGGCGTCCTCATCCTGCTTTGCCTTGCCTTTGAGGCGGTAAAAAAATGCCCCGACCACCTCCTCTCCCAAGGCATGGCTGGTGGTGATGTCGAGGAGCTCCTTAGTGGTTCGTGAGCCCTTACATCCCAGCTTGTGAACTAGGGACTCATTGGTGGTTCCAGACAGGAAAGCTCCTTTGACGTCGGCATCGACGACGTTGGGCAGATCATTGCACTACCGGGAGAAGCACTAGATGTACCCACGAAGAGTTTTCCCAGACTTCTATTGGTAGTTTTCGAGATCTCATGGGTTCCCAGGATGCGCGTATGTGCCCTAGAAGTTTCCCATGAAGATCTCTTTTAGGTCCACCCAACTTTGGATTCGGTTGGGTGGAAGGTGTTCCAACCACATTCACGCCGAATCGACCAAGAACAATGGAAGGTTGTGGATAATGAAATCATCGCTATCCGCTCCACCGACTTGGCAAGCAAGCCAATAATCCTCGAGCCATTGTCTAGAGTTTGTTTTCCCAGAGTATTTTGGGATGTTGGTCGGCGGTTGGTACCGCGGTGGGAAGATGGTGTTGAGGATGTGTTGGCCAAAGGCCTGAGGTCCCGGCAAGTCGGGGCTCAAACTTCGATCCTCGCCACTATCACAACATTCGCCACAACTAGGGTGGTAGCCACGGCTAGCCTACTCCCTCGCATCATCGCTGGCATGCCTACAAGTATCGAGGGTGTCACGCGAGTCATGGTGGAGGCTGAGACGTTCATGCACCGAGACCGCGGCACGTGGCCTGTCGCCTTATCATGCCTGGTGGACTGACACATCCTTGTTAGGTTGCTCTAAGGGCATGCACTGGCTGGCATCAAGCTCGTGTCATTGGTATAGCGAGCTCTCGGCCTGCTGCGCCGCCACATGCTCGAGTAGCATGTGAATCTCGTGATGGGCCCGACGATCCTCGGGCGTCGCGGGCCTCGAAAGCCCTCAGAGCAAGGCCACCATAGCAGTGATTTTCTGGCTTGCCCAGGTGAAGTGTGGGAGGGCTTCATCGTCCTTGATGATCCTATGGTTCACATCATGGTCCATGGCGCACGCGCGCCCACTGTCTCCGTGGCGCTCGAGCTCCTTGTGTTCTTGCTCAAGCTAGAGTCGTGCTTCTTCGAGCTCTTAGTGCTGTGCCCTCAGCTTCTCTACCCATAGGCAAGGTGGGGCCCCTATGTCCCCCTTGACCTCATCATCGAGGTTGTCTGTTGGGGTAGCCCCTCCCTCGTGGATGCTTTCGATGTATCCCTTGAGGGTACCTGCCATGAAACATTCATGCAAGGGATGATGGCTCCCCATGCTCGAGTTAGAGTCAGAGGGCAACTCCGATGCTCCCATGAGGAGGTCGTGGAAAGATTCCGTAATATATTCGGTCATCCCCATGAACTCGTCATTCGTAGGGGATGAGGGCGTACGTTGCGCCACAAGGTGGCCAACGATCTCTGCGGCATTGCGCAGACTGAATGGGAGCACTGTCAGGGCGCTCTAGATGAGGAATTCTAGGGAAAGCGGCTCTCCTCTGGCAAGCTACGTCATGACATTGGCGAATGAGAAGGTGAGGCGGCCTAGGTCCTCCCAGGACGGTCAGGGTCCTAGGAAGGCGCCGAACTGACGCTCTAGCCTCCCGTAATCGAAGCCAAGGAGTTGGTCGCTCCTAGGGGCATGGGCCTCCGATGCATGTAGCTGTAGCTCCTCAAGCACCTCAGCAATCACATCGAGGCTGGCAAAGTGGAGAGGTTGGTCGTGGTGGGAACTACGCGACCTCTCCCTCCATCGAAATGATGAAGTCTAGGTTCCTGAAGCGCGCGTGCATGCGTGGGGCCTAGCTGATGCCATGACTAGCCATACGAGGCCTGATGTGGACATCAAGACACGCAAAAAGACCCCTACCTGGCACACCAACTGTCGATGTTTTTGGACCACCAACGAGTAAATTTGTATTTGTGCGTCTGGTTTGGATGGTGTGCTCAGAGGATATAAGGGTTTATACTAGTTTAGGTGGAACATTCCTATGTCTAGCTTGCTGTTTCTTGTGTTACCGACACTTGGTTTGTTGTAGGTGTTACAAACAGGCAAGAAAGGGAAAGGATCCCAAGTCTCTGGTGGAAGGAGTGAACAGATGCTGAGAGCTCGATTGTTGCTCAGCCGTGTGCTCATGTCGTGCTCTTGTGTTTTTATCTCCTGGCCCAACCCCATAGTAAGGGTGCCCTGCTTCCCCTTTTATAGGTGAAGGGAAAGCATGGGATACAGAGGAGGAAAAGGAGAAGAACGAGAGAGAGAAGAATGCTTCTAGGATCGCCGGGTCTTTCTTCTCCTTCATGCGGGTCCCGTCAATCCTGTAGATGTGAACAGGGACAGCTCCACATCGTAGCCCAATTCATCACTAGCACCATGCACAGGCTTCATCTGTCGGTCATGGCGTTCGATTCTGTCTCGACGGGCGTCGTGGTGAACTGACGTGCGTGTCAGCGTTCGTACGAGGGTTAGGCAGAACAACACCGACACGCCCGACACTATTCTTGATGTGAATCCTTAGGTATGGCCTATCATGGCCATGGGTTACATCAAGGTGTGATAGTCTCTTCCCTGGTGTTAGAGTTTTGACCCAGGCCCATATGCCTAGACCTAGAGTGGTTGGCAGTGGTATGGGTCCCCATTAGATGAGATGGAAACCGCATATGGGGTCGGGCGAGACAGAGCCTGCACCCAAGGGGTCAAGCGAGATAGAGCCCGTGGCCTTGGGTGAGACAGAAACCACATCCTTGGAGTCGGGTGAGATAGAGCCCGCACCCAAGGGGTCGAGCGAGATGAAGCCCGCAGCCTTGGGTGAGACCCTCATGGCCTCGAGGTCAGGCATGATGGAAATTGAGTCCTTGGGGTTGGGCGAGACAGAGCCCACACCCAAGGAATCAGGCGAGACAACCCTAACTCATTACTAATAGCAGTGAGGCATGAGACAGAATTATGTAGGCCGTAGAAATAACACTAGACTAGACGACCCTAACTCATTACTAATATCAGTGGGGCATGAGGTAGAATCATGCAGGCCGTAGAAATAACAATAGACTCGACGACCCTAACTCATTACTAATATCAGTGGGGCATGAGGCAGAATCATGCAGGCCGTAATACAATAATAAGATCATGGGGCTAACACATCTTTCAACCTATCTTTACTTCAATGGTCTCATGATGTGAACTGCTCGTGAAAGCACTCGATATCAGCTAAAACAACCAATTCAGGCATAGCGCACAGTTAAAGTCATGCCTTATCCGGAATAGATCTACCGAATAATGATCCCCACTCCATAGTGCTAACAGTGGGGTGTGAGGCAGAATCACATAGGCCATGATAACGAGTCATGGAACGGTTTTCACTAGCCAATAAATCTACTCAAGACACAATATGCTTTAATCGTACGCTATGCACGATCAAGATTGATGTAAAATAGCCAATAAAACATAACTCATCATTTAATGTACAGATTAGATTGGTTTTAGATTAACAAACGATGGGCTAAACAGGATATAAGACCGATCTAGATCAATCTCAATCGGGCAGAGTGATATTGCTATAATTTAGATGAATAATGAAAGCAATAAGCAATATCGGTAACTTAATGAGTCTTCCAATGACTGCCATTCTAAGGTAGAGCCGATAACTTGACCTTGATCTAGTTCATGCAGTGGGGGTCGATCGGATCGATGCAGCCATACTTGAACTAGGCAAGAATCGATAACTAACTTATACCAGAGTCGCAGTGGAGGTCGACCAGATCGATGTAGCCATACAAACAGAGGTATAAGCCATGACGATACTTACAACAAGCAGTGAAGGTCGACCAGATCGATGCAGCAATACTTGCTTAAGAGCTTGCCGAGATCTACTCTACTCCTACTCCTAAGGGGTGGCCAGAGCCAAAAAAGTAAATGACTTGTATATTGGATTGATTGTTCTTTTACAATAGTCGGGGTTCAGTATTTATACCTGGGACCTATGCATGACTCCTGTCTAAGCACGACTCATCACAATTTTTGACCCTAGAGAAAACATTCCCAATTTAAGATAATTGGACTCTAATCTTTCCTCTTTTGTAGAGTCCATCATGTTTCGTCCTGGCGTCGATTGTAGCCTTTGTCATTATCTGTCTGCGCTACCTAAAGAAAGCCGATTCTAGTACTGCATTCGAATCAGCTGATCTAGATCCACATGCAACTGATTCCCTATTGACATGGTCTTGGGAGCTTTCGAGTCCCTGTGACTCTTCTTCCAAATTTTGGTGTAAACACATGCCCCCTAATTTTAGGATAAAAGTAATTTTATTCCAAAATTATCATGCCAACGCCTCCGATGGGTCCGCAGTCACAGGTAAAGAATCTCGATCTAGGGTCTACTGTTTGTCCTCATCTATGTCTGCTCATGAGCCCATGCTTCAAAACTTTTATGAGAGCATCATTGCTTCACGGGCACTTAGACTCATCTTTCTAGGCCGGCTATAAAATGCTTATCCGACCCTGGCGGGAGCAACTCAACAATTTAGCCATGTTTCTCTTCTATCTGCCTCCTTGAGTGCTCTCGACTCCACCAGACCCTCCAAGGTCTATCCTTTTGCTATGAAAGTCTCAAGCAGTTAGAAGAATTCTTGTGCATAGGGTGATTGTGTCTCCCATCTTAGCACCTTGTCGAGCAAGAGAATTAGCTACTGCAGTTAGAAGAATCCTTGTGATATCGCCTGGATCTTCTCTCCATGCTCGTAGAGCTGTTCTAGTATTTGCAAGGGCTAAAATGCATGGACACTTTCCCCTTGTTTGTTCAACCAAATGCCCATCGGGGAAAGTCACAAGCTTCTTTCCAGCGGCTTTGAGAAATCAACTGGGCATTTGTTAGACAGGCAGCCTTTTCCTTCCCTATCGTAATTAATGGGCTGATGTGACTTGGTTTATGATGACTTTTGGCCCTGTAGGGATTCGAACTTCCTTCAATCCAAAGAGGCTTTGGTGGGCTAATTCCTGGTCAATGTAAATTTTTTGCATTATCCCATGGAATTTTGTAACTTGAGAGAGCAATAAGTCCAAATCTGTTATCTCTTTGTTATTTGTTCCTTGAATTCTCGGGACATCAATCCTTTTCCATATCTGATCTCGATTTCACACCGCTGGCAAAATCTATCTCTCTGCCTTCCTAGGCTATATATACATACCACGGCTGGGGATCAAGAAACAACTCGCCTCACCTTAAACCTTTCGTGTCCTTAGTATAGTTCCTGCTTTTTTGTAGGTTTGAGATCATGGAGAACAACAAGAAATTTGCTGAGGAGGCCCTCAATGGACCTGCATCATCACGTCAGTGCCTTCATCATCAGGAGGTTACAACTCATGGTGCCCCCACTGCCTCGGGGAATAGGACCGACTATGTTTAGCCTTTAGGGTCCTCTTCGTTAATAGCTCATTGCCAGCTCCCTTGTTATCAAAGGAGGTGGATTGATAATGACGATTTGCTTGCCTCCATTGATCGGCATGGCCAGAGTCTCGACGAATGTCTCTCCCTCGCGGAATCGGCTCTGGCCATGGTTCGATGTTGATCACCTCCCGAGGCTGATTCTATGGAGGGTAGACTAGCTAAGGCTAAGGCTAGAATTATGGGTGAGATTTCTGTTATATCCTCTGCTTCCTTCCAGTTTCATCTTCAAGACTCTGATCATCTTCCCTTTGAATCTTTTAGATTTGTCTGCTCAATTGGAGAGCCTCCGATTGGCTACGGAGCATGTGGCAGGATTTGTCAATGCCAGAGGCGCTGTCCCGGTGGTTCACCTACATGACGTCCCAAACCATGTCAGAGAGGTCGCTTTGCATGGCGTTCACCATGGTGCTGTCATGGCATTGGCTTCTACACAAGTCCATTCTGGCCATGAGCTTCGGTTCCTTCCCCACGGCTTTCTAGCTGTGGCACACCCTAGGGATTATGAACGCCTGATTGAGGACTTCTTCAGTGCTGCTAACTTTGTAGCCTTTGTCTCCTAGGCCGATGATATAGTAGCCAAAGTGTTTTCTGGCCCGTAGTTTGTAATAGGTGATATTAGCAAACAATTTCTCCGTCTTGAGTGATTTTCCCTTTTGTTTTGTACTACATACTACATGCATCACTTTGTCCATGTCTGCTTTACTCCTATGGGTGATACACATTGTATTGGCTTTTACCCTTTTGGGTTTATCTTTGCACTAGAAGCGACACCCTTCTGGTATCGGCTATTAGAGCTGACAACCGAGCAAATTGGTTGTCAAATATTAATCCAAACATTAGGGTAATATTCCTTTAAATATTCCTCATTTGATTGCTCCGCTGAATCCTTCTTTTCCTCTTAGTGTTTTCAAAATATAAGTATTACCCGGCGCACATGGCTTGATCCGATGAGGTTCTTCCTAGTTAGGTGACCATTTGTTAGATTTACTGCCTTTTGACCCTATCGGCAATTTCACTTTCCAGACCAAGTCTCCTTTAGAGAATTGCTTAATTGCAACCTTTTATATTTTACAACCCTCGGTTTATTGGCTTCAATGTTTTTCAAGAGCATGCAGCCGAAGTCAACTCAAGTCTTTTAAGTTATTCATCACAAGATTCTGGTAGACTTCGGCTGATAAATCACTCTACAACATAACACGCCTTGATCCAGTTTGAACTTCCCAAGGAAAGACTGCATTGTGTCTATGCACAACTTTATAAGGCGATCAACTCCTTTACTCTTGGTCATCAAGGGCAATCTATTCCTAGCCTTCTACATAGTTTTGTCTCCCTTTTCCATTTTTGAAGATCAGGTCCTTTGTTCCGACTGAAGAACCGATTTTGAAAATAGCTGATTCCAGACTCTCAGTATTAATTCTGTCTAGGTCTGAAAACATGGCCTTTATTAATAGAGCCCTTCGATCTTCCATCTTTAGTCATCTAGCGCCGCATTCTCTTCAACATTAGTGAAGTGGCGTTTCACCTTCTATTAATTGCGGTTGCCTTTTGCGTGTCCCGAGGCATCCGCCTCTTCGCTTCATGTCTTCAAATACTAGCCGAGGGCTTCGGCCTCAAATACATCTCTATTCGCAATTGTTCCTTCGCTATCTTCTGCCTGCCAAAACCCTACAGCGGTTTTCTTCCTTGCTTCCGTGGATCCAATCATTCCTCATGGCCAGCGAAGATAATCGTGGTAAGCGCATGGTAGAGGAGATCCCGGTAGAAGACATGCCGATGAACCAGCGTCTCCAACGTATGAGGTGAGATTGGCAACCTCTGTTCATGATGGTGACCTATTTTAACTCACCTATAGGTTCATTGTGAATGACAGCCTTCATCCTTTCCCCAGGACTGACAAACCCACAGATGCTGCATCTTCCTTGATGGCTTTATCATTGGGTTCTTCCAACTCATATGACGGTGATGATGCTCGGCGCTTCTTTCGAGAATGGAGGGCGGCCGAGGACCGCTATTCTGAGGTAATTTGGAACAACGGCCAGCTTGAGATTCGTCTAGGGGTCATCCAAGCGACCCTTAATATGGCTGAGGAGGAGGCCAGCGCCGCTCAAGCGTGGCTAGTTGAGTTTGATACCGTGGTAGCAGGTAAGATGAGTTCCATGAATGTTTCTATTCTGGTTTCCATTGCCTTTGTCTTGATATTCTTCTACGATCGCCAGCTCAAATGGTGCAATTGGAGTCTCTTCAATTAGCGACAAACATGGCCATAGACATCGTCAATGCTAGGGGTTCCCTTATTGACGCTCGTCTCCAAGACATCTTGGCCCGCATCTAGGAGATTGCCCTTCCCAGCGTTCGTCATAGTGCGTCGGTGGTGCTAACTGCGGCGTAGGTCCAAACCGGGCATGATCTCCACGCCATGGAGGTTGGCTTCCCGATTGGCGATGGCCCTAAGGGACATGAAGATTTGATAGAAGATTTCACCATAGCGGTGGAGGCCATCGTGGACATCACATCCGCTCAATATGTGGTGAACAAAGCCTTTGACTAGATTGTACTTAGGTGAACCAATGAACAAAGACTTCTCTTTCATGAATGCGCCTCAGTGCAATGCCCTTGTGTATGATTATTTTTGCTTTTTGTTTTTGCTCTATAGGCGATACATATCGTATCGGCTTTCATTGTCTTTGAAGATTTTTATTTTTTGAACTAGAGGCGATACCTTCTTGGTTCCGGCTATTAGAGCCGAGAACGAATCGGCTATCAAGTGTTGATCAAATGTTAGGATAACACCCCACAGAACTTTTCATATCAAAGGTCAAATGATTAATCAACCTAGGTCAAGCATCCTATTAAGCGAAATAGAACTTCTTTAAGAAATCCATTAACTTTGAATCGCGCTTGCACTTTGACTCAGCATTTATATACGTTGGCCTAAATCCATCTCCAAGACTCAATGTTTATTTTTCCTTTAATCCAATGACCGATGTGAAGCCGTGACTTTTCTACTAAAACAAACTCTTAGAGCCGATCGCTTGCATCGGCTGTTGGCTTTCATTGCTAATCTTAATGAAGCCTCCTTCCCATGACTTGCTAGAAAAGCATTCGAAGTCTTCTAGTTCCCAAAAGACTGGATCGGCTGTTGCGATGCTCATGGACTCATCACCATGAACCAGTTCGACATCATCTCCATGCCATTGAATCAAACACTAATGCATGGTCGATGGTATACAACCGTTCGCATGAATCCAATTGTGACCGAGGAGCAAACTATACGACCCTTTTCCATCGATGACGAAGAATGTTGTGAGCAGAGTCTTGCTTCCGATTGTTAGTTCAAGGTTTATTGCCCCCCGGATCTTAGACGTATTACCTCTAAAGTCTTTAAGCATCATGTCAGTCTCCATCAGATCTTCTAGTCCTTTGCCAAGTTTACAAAAAGTAGTGTAAGGCATAAGATTGATAGAAGTACCTCTGTCCACCAACATCTTGTTCATCGGCTTCTCATCAACAAGACATTTCATATATAAAGCTTTTAAGTGCCGATATTTGACTGGTTTGTCAAATATTGCTTGCTATACAACCGTTAACTTGGCAACTATTTCTTCATACTCTAATTCATCGAAATCTGAATAAACTCCTTGATCTGCTGGAGCTCTGAATTCTGATGGCAACAGAAAAGCCATTTGGATATTAGCCAATGGTTACTTTCTATCAGCTATCTGCTTGGTACGCCATACTTGAGGTTTACCAGATGCCTGAGCATGTTCCATCTCTTTATTCCTTAGGTCCTACACCCTTCACTTCTAGCTCCTTCTTAAACCTCTTGGACACCATTGGCCTTCGTGTCAAACATACTTTCTTCCGTTGCCTTCTTCTTCATAATCAGCTCAGTCTTGGTCAACAACTCTTTTCCCAAGCCGATCATGAACACTTTTATTTTTTAAGTGTCGATCCATGTTATTATGATGATATGCATCTTGAGCATGGATAAACCGATGGCTGGTTTGAGATTGCCTATACTCCCAATATTGATTGCTACATTCTGGACAGTCATGTCTGGTAGGAAACTTCAAACCTTCATTCCAGCAATGTCTGAAGAAAGGACAATTCCAATGTAATTCGGCTTGTTTCCTTTCATACCTCTCTTCTTTCAGTTGATTTCTTTCTACCACTGCCACTTATTCAACAGAATCCAAGATGTAACCCACGGCTTTGTCGTCTCTGCTTTTGATGTCTCTCCCTGCTCGTATCGGCTCTTTTGCTCGGCATGATGTTTTCTAATCTCTCTGTACTCATCAGCCGATATTTGCATCTTGGGATCGACTGTTCTAGCTTCTTTTGATTTGGTTGATGTTAGGACCTTAGTTTTTCTTTTGAATAGCCTAGCATCAACCATGTTTAGATCTCCTGGGAAAGGATTATCGTCAACTTTCATTTTCTGAGGCGTATCAAATTTGAGCCTCCCCTGCTGAATAGCCCTCTGTATATGCTGCCAGAAAATTCTGCATTCGTTGGTGGAATGAGAAGTAGCATTATGGAACTGGCAGAATTTCTTATTCTTTAATTGATCAGGGGACAACATGACATGACCATCGGGCAACTTGATCTGCCCTTTCTCAAGTAAGAAATTGAAGAGCTTGTCTGATTTGGTGACATCAAAGTCATAGCTCTCCTTAACTCCTCTTTCCCAATGATTTGGCACCATTACTGTCTTCTTGCCCCAATTCCATTCAGCTGCAGCAACCTCTTCTTCTTCATCTTCATTGTCGTTATCGACTGAGTATGGATCATAAGCTTCGGCTACTGCGGTACTCTTCTAGAACCAGGTATCTCTGTGCATACTCTGGAATTGGCTATTGAGTGCTGCTACTCATTGAGCCAATTGACCCAAGTTGTCAAATTTTTGTCCTAGCAGCTTTTCTTTCCACATCGACAGCATTCCTTGAATAGCTAAAGTAGCTAGTTGATCATCGACCAAGTTTAAGGAGAAGCATAAGTTCCTGGTTCGAAACCTCTGAAGAAATTCAGTGCCCGATTCATTAGTCTTCGGCCTTATAGTTATCAAATCGGTAATCTTCTTTTCTCCAGTCCCAGTGTAAAAATATGTATGAAACTTCTTCTCCAGGTTAGCCTAATTGGCAATAGAATTGACTGGCAATGATGAAAACCAAGTGAAGGCTGGCCCTGATAAGGATAGAGAGAAGAAACAAACTCGATGGGCATCCTCAACTAATGCTTCGTCCAATTATGTAAGATACCGACCGATATGTTCTATCATACTTATACTGTCTTGGCCAGTGAACTTAGCGAATTCTGGGAGCCTATAATTTGTTGGAAGAGCGACCAAATCATACCATTCTAGATATGGGCGTTTGTACAAAAAGGTCACCCCTTTTGGCTTCAGACCGAACTGATTCTTCATCATCTCGGTCACCCTCAGCAGTAATTCATCAGCTTGTGGATTTGGATTTCTTTGCACCTGCTGACCCATCTGTAGATTGAAATCCCATGTGTCTTGGTATCCTAGATTTGGCATCATGTGAAGGGTGTTATAATTCATGCCATAGTGATACCCTTGTGGAATCTCAATCTGCTGGGCCCTTTGCTGGCTTGCTGCTTGAAGTCTCTAATTGTAGATATAAGGATATATATCTCTATGGATCCTTTGAATTGATGGTGCTATTTTTTGAGCTGATGACGGTATGTGGCCTGATGTGCCAAAATTGATCACCTAGTTCTGACTTTGCCCCGCAGGCTGTTGCACATGTTGTACTGATAGTCTAGGATTGTACTGTATCTGATTCGTAGTAGTTCCTTGAGCCTATTTAGATGAACCTTGAATTGTCTGGACATCACCATTACCAATTGGTGCTGCTTCTTGATGGCTGGTACCGACTTAATTAGTCCCTTAGGTCGACGGATCTAGAATGTTATAATAAGCCGGTCCGTCTTGACCAACTAGAAATCCATGAATCGCCTCTCTCATGGCATTGTGGAATATGTCCACGAAAGCTTCGTTATGGCTTGATATGGCATCACGAACAGATTTGTCTACAACTTCCTTAAAAACACCTGTCTTCATCTTCAGTTGTATCTGTTTGCCCATGTAGTAGAACTCTTGGTAGTGGAAATTTCTGAACAATTATGTTGTCACGTATTTTGGTGTAGGACAACAAACATTTATTCTGAAACTCTTCTGTAGCTTTGCTGATGATACCCTTATCCCCATCAGGTAGATCTTCATAATGCAGCATAAGGATGTCGTTGTTGTTGTGAACCGCCATGATGATTGTGGGGTCCCACCGGACGTGCCAGAAATGTGTGTCGACATAGAATTTTTGTCCCGTGCCGAGGACACACGCAGCAAGCTGGAAGGGTCTACTCAATGGAGCTATATGTCCACCTAGCTTCAACACAAGGATGGTCGATCCTGCGCACTCCTCCCAAGACATGCCAGTCAATTTGACCCTATAATTGATAAGAAGAGAAAGCTTATCAGTAATTAAGGGCGGAACTTGCCAGTGTTGCCAGACAGTCAAGAATGTGCCGTTCTGAGAGCCGATATGAAAGGAGATCGACTAAATAGTCGATTCTAGCATATTCATGAGAATAAATCGGTTAAAGCTCATTGGGTTGTATAAGAAGAATCAATTATCATTCAAGATAAATGTCGTTATTTGAGCAGATATTAATCAATGGCAATAAGATGTCAACAATGATTGGTTTATGCTGAGCCAATGATTACAAGCAACCAAACCCCTTTTTATATAAAGAAACAATTCAACAGCATTTAACCATTTAATAAAGATAAATCTAATGAACATGTTAGATCTCATCTATCGCTATGACTAGTGGGGCATGAGGCAAAATCATGCAGGCCATAGAAATAACAATAGACTTGATGACCCTAACTCATTACTAATATAAGTGGGGCATGAGGCAGAATCATGCAGGGCATAATACAATAATAAGATCATGGGGCTAACACATCTTTTAACCTATCTTTGCTTCAATGGTCTCGTGATGCGAACTGCTCGTGAAAGCACTCGATATCGGCTAAAACAGCCAATTCAGGCATAGCGCACAGTTAAAGTCATGCCTTATCCAGAATAGATCTACCGAATAACGATCCCCACTCCACGGTGCTAACAGTGGGGTGTGAGGCAGAATCACATAGGCCATGATAACGGACCATGGAACAGTTTTCGCTAGCTAATAAATCTACTCAAGACGCAACATGCTTTAACCGCACGCTATGCACGATCAAGATCGATGTAAAACAGCCGATAAAATATAACTCATCGTTTAATGTACAGATTAGATCAGTTTTAGATTAACAAACGATGGGCTAAACATGATATAAGGCCGATCTAGATCAATCCCAATCGGGCAGAGTGATATTGATGTAATTTAGATGAATAATGAAAGCAATAAGCAATATCGGTAACTTAATAAATCTACCAATGACTGCCATTCTAAGGTAGAGCCGATAACTTAACCTTGATCTAGTTCATGCAGTGGGGGTTGATCGGATCGATGCAGCCATACTTGAACTAGGCAAGAATCGATAACTAACTTATACCAGAGTCACAGTGGAGGTCAATTGGATCGATGCAGCCGTACGAATAGTGGTATAAGCCATGACGGTACTTACAACAAGCAGTGGAGATCGACCAGATTGATGCAGCCGTACTTGCTGAAAAACTCGCCGAGATCTAGTCTACTCCTACTACTAAGGGGTGGCCAGAGCCAAAAAAGTAAATGACTTGTATATTGGATTGATTGTTGTTTTACAATAGTCGGGGTTCAGTATTTATACCCGGGACCTATGCATGACTCTTGTCTAAGCACGACTCATCACAAATTTTGACCCTAGAGAAAACATTCCTAATTTAAGATAACTTGGACTCTAATCTTTCCCCTTTTATAGAGTCCATCATGTTTCGTCCTGGCGCCGATCGTAGCCTTTGTCATTATCTGCCAGCGCTGCCTGAAGAAAGCCAATTCCAATACTGCATTCGAATTAGCTGATCCTAATCCACACGCAATTGATCCCCTACTGACATGATCTTGGGAGCTTTCGAGTCCCTATGACTCTTCTTCTAAATTTTGGTGTAAACAACGGGCGAGACAGAGCTCACTGCCTTGAGGTTAGGCGAGACAGAGCTCGTACCCAAGGAGGCGGGTGAGACGGAGCCCGCACCTAAGGGGTCGGGCGAGACGGAGCCCGTGGCCTCGAGGTCGGGCGAGATGGAGCTCGTGGCCTTGGGGTCGGGCAAGACCTTTTAATACATCTTGCTCCATCCGGGGAAGTCACGGTGGGTGCTAACTTCCTTGCTTTAGGTATCCCTGATATCGATACTTAACAATATGTGTGCTACCATTGCTATGCAAAGTCACAAACGACATTAGCCATTGCACGTGCCGATAGATGCCACGCCCACGTGCACATTGGGAACACGATGAAACCAAGCTTTTGTTGCAACTGTGCCTTCAAGAGAAGGAAAAGTTTAACTTCAACCAGTTTGGTCTAACTACCACTGGCTGGAACAACATTTACACCTACTTCCCCCAATATGATTGGAAACAATGCAACAACAAACTTGGTGCCCTGAAAGCCACATACCTTAAATGGAAAGATGAGCAATCAGCCACTGGGCTTGGTTGGGACCCACATACGGGGGCCATTGATGCTGAGCCTTAGTACTGGGAGACCCAGGACGGTATCCAACCTAAGTGCACGGTAAGTGCACTAACTTTTGCCATGTGTTGTCACATTTTTGCCCTTGTAGTGCCTCCTATCATCCTTCTTACTAACACTTGCGAATGTGTTCTTTGCAGGAAACAAGTTTGGCTGGTGGTAGATGTGGAAGACCACCTTGCTTCCTGGAAGAACTCAAAGCACTCTACGATGACCAGAACAGGAACACGGGCTATTTCATGTCCACTAGTTGTATTCGTGCATCAACACCACCTCATGTTGTGGAGCCGCAGGATTTCTTTGAACCGTCCAGCTATAACTCCGGTTCAAAGAGGGCCACTAGGGACTATGTTGTTAATAGACTAGAGAAGAAATCTTGCAACATGGGGGTGTACATGGCATGTTTGTCGGAAAGCATTGCTGCTAGGAGTACATCTCGTGATCGAGAACGTACCCGTGAATAGCCAGAGGTTGACGAAGCAATACAAATCCTACGAGACGATGGTGTGCCAGGTTGTTTAGACATATTCTTTGAAGCATTGGAGTTGTTCAAGAACTCTGTGTCCCATAGGGAGTTTAAGAATCCGATGAACACATAAGAGCGTATTGCTTGGCTCACGTGGCACATGAATCGGGACAACAAGTAGTCCTGATGGATGTTTTTAAGTACCTGCGCATCAGGCAATCAGATGTTCAGTTTGCTAGACACCTCCAATGACATTTGAGTGTCATCTTGTATCCTTTACATTCGATTCTTGTCCACTAGTTTTTTGAAGTGATGTCTATTTGTTCAAGTTGTAGTGATGTAATGTGGCCCGTGGCTAGAACTATGTGTCATATTTTTTCCCTTAACTCCTAATAAGTTGTTTGTTGTGATGTATATGTTTTTTGTTTCCTGAACTCCTAATAAGCTATTTGCTGTGATGTATATGTGTTTTGTCATTTCGAGTATAGCTTACTTTGCCTGACTAGGCTAACTACTCTTTTTTCAGGGATCGTTGAGGTCACCACATCATGAGGACGAGCACCGGAGGTAGCAAAGAGGTTAGTATGAGCTACCTACTTTATTAATTGGTGTTGGAGTATCACCTACCTATTTTCTTAATTCTTATTGTACTATTAGCTACCTGTTTTCTTAATTTGTATTGTACTACCAGCTACCTTAGTACTAACTCATGCCCTACTCTTGCAGCACCTATCTTCGGACCCAAACAAGACAAGACTCTATTATTGTAATATTGAATAAAGGGGTCATAAGTCAGCAACGATTTCAAAGGTTTGTATTCTCTTCTTATGCAGTTGTAATGCCTCCCTTTCACTATTAATTGGTGTTCTTGGTTGACCTAGTTGAGTACATGATTCCTAGGATAGGGCTGCCAGCCGAGAATGCTGCAGTGTTGCTGCATGATACTGATGTTGCTTATTAGCCCCTCCTTTTGTAGCGGTTCAATCCCTCATGTCTTCTAGCTGAGCAGGTATAGTTAGATGAAATGTTCAAATGGCCACACTCACATGTACATTTAGCTCACTATACAAGTTTACTTACTTAAACTAGTTCTATGTTGCTCACCATATTGATGTGGTGTTTCTTCTTGTACTCAGTAAGAAATAGGCATGGCCTCATCCTAGTAAATGTCCTATTACATGTAGATTCTAGAGGCTTAGAGGAGTTTAAACAACCCAAACTACAACTGATGCATAGTTTCTTATACAACTGCAGCCATATGAACAATTTATTATTTGAAACTGATTCACTGTTGTACACTGTAGAGGCTGCATGGTACTATGCTTAGGTTTTTGTTTATTGTGGTGGGGAAAAGGTCTATCTAACTTGTCTGGTTGTTGCACATTCTGTCATGCAGGCTGTTTGGACCATGGAAAGAAGTGATGAAGAAAGTGAAAATTCTAGTGAGAATAGTTTCAACGAATTGGCGACTGCAGCTATGGTGGGAGGATATGCAATTATGTCCATGATGATGGTACCGCCACAAGTGAACCATGCCTACCATTAGCTGGACATCACCGGTCGATAATGGGTAGATAACCTTTTGCGAGATCATAATAGATGCTTTGAGAACTTTCGTATGCAGCTTGAAAATTTCCAAAGGTTCCATACCATATTATCTACATGTTACGGTCTAGCATCTACTAGGGAAATTTATAACATTGAAGCTTTAGGCATGTTTCTTTGGGCAGCTGGTACAACGCAATCTCAGAGGCAAATGCATGAGAGATTTCAGAGGGGATTGGGCACCTGTAGCAAGATATTTGGCCTAATTCTTAACGCCATGTGTCGGGGACAAATACTAGGATACCCAAAAAGCAGGAGCTAATAACCATCAACATTGATAAATTCGAGTAGTCAAGAGCGCGACTACAGCTCCAACCGACCCCTAGTTGCGCAAGCTCCGCCTCGCTCGACCTCTTAGGCTGCGGGCTCCGCCTTGCCCGATCTCTAAGGGCTGATTCCGCCTTGCACGACCTCTGAGGGAGAACTCCACCTCGCTCAACCCTGAGGCCATGGGCTCCGCCTCGCCTGGCCTCTTAGGGAGGACTCCGCCTCACCCGACACCAAGGCCGTGAGCTCCGCCTCGCCTGACCCTTAGGTCTATGCTCTGTCTCGCCTGGCCTCTGGGGAAGGACTCCACCTTGCCCAACCTCGAGGCCACGGACTCTGCCTCACCTGACCCTTGGGTCTACGCTTCGCCTCGCCCGGCCTCTGGGGGAGGACTCCGCCTTGCCTGACCTCGAGGTCGCAGGCTCTGCCTCGCCCAACCCTTAGGTCTGCGCTCTGCCTCGCTCGACCTCTACGGAAGGACTCCGCCTCACCCGACCTTTAGGTCTGCGCTTCGCCTCACTCGGCCTCTAGGGGAGGACTCCGCCTTGCCTGACCCCGAGGCTGTAGGCTTTGCCTCGCCCAACCCCGAGGCCGGAGGATCCGTCTCGCCCGATGGAGACCCATACCGCCGCCAACCACTCCAGGTCCAAGCAAATGGGCCTGGGTCAAATCTCTAACACTAGGGAGGTGACCGGCACACCCCCATATAACCCGTGGCCATGATGGGCCATACCTAGGGATTCACATCAGGAACAGCATCAGGCATACTGATGTTGTTCTACCTAACCCTCGTATGGGCACTAATAGACGCGTTAGTTCACCACGACATCCATTAGGATGGAGTGGAGTGCCATGATCGGGAGATGACACCTGCACATGGCGCTAGTGACGGATAGGGTCACAACGTGTTGCTATACCTATTGACATCTACAGGGTCAGCGGGACCCATGTGAAGGAAAAGAAGGACTCGGCGATCCTAGAGGACTTCTTCTCCTTCTTATTATCCTCTTTTCCCTCGACTATAACCCATGCTTTCCCTTGGCCTATAAAAGGGAAAGCAGGGCGTCCCATGAAGAGGACAACTCAACTTGACTCGATCGGATCAAAACACATCACACCAATTTAGACTCAAACGCCGAACCGATTAGAACACACAAGCATACAGCTGAGAAGCGACCGAGCCCTCGGCACCCATTCACTCCTCTCACCAGAGACTTGGGACATGTCCCTCTCTCGACCATTTGTAACCCCTACTAGGAACTTTCACTGCTAGTAACACGAGCAGCAACAATGAACTAGATGTAGGGACATTCTACCCGAACCAGTATAAACCTTGTGTCCTATTAGCACACCATCCGGGCCTAACACATAATATTAGAAATTTACTAGCCGGTGGCAACTCGAAACACCGACACCATGGTTCCCTTTGCAAATGATGTGCTTAGGCCGAAGGACTATAGTTATGCTGTAGTGCCATAGGAGTTGTTAGAGTACACACCTTTTTTGATGGTTGCATAGGAGCCCTTGATGGAACTCACATAGATGTGGTAGTTGATGAAGCAATACATGAAATCTTCTATAAGGGACCATGACGCCTAAGAGGGGGGATGAATTAGGCAACTTAAAACTCTAACTCTAAACTATGGCCTCTTTTTCTATCCTTAGCAAAAGCCCATGCAAAAGATAAACTATCTAAATGTGCAACTATGGTTTTGCTAGTGTGTTGCTATCTCTACCGCAAAAAGGAGTTATGCAACCTATGTTCCAAACTATGGGGGTATGGCCCTTGGTATCCACAAGACAAGACATGGGCCACACCATCAGAGGTGGCCTAGCCCACAATATCAAGGCGTGCACGGCGTTGCTCAGCGTGCACCGTAAGATATTGTATAGTAACAAATATGATACTTTCCTTGTAACCCTACCCCTCTAGAGTATATAAGGAGAGGTAGGGGTCCCCTAGTGGACAAGATACATCAAGATACATACATTTGCAGTCACGCAATATCATATGATGGCTAATACAAACCAATAGACCACAGGAGTAGGGTATTACGTCAAACTAAAGGCATGAACCTGTCTAACTCGTGTGTCTCTATTGCCTTCTTGTTCTTGATCTCATGCTCCTCGTCCGATCAATCTACCTTTGTGGGATACCTCTCGGAGGACTGCCGATGATATTCTGTCGATAGTTGGCACGCTAGGTAGGGGCTTGCATGCTGTTTCCCTATCGAACAAGATGGCTTTTTCCGTAAGCTCTTCGTCCCTCCTGTAGCCTGACCAGATCTTCACGGTCGGATCGATCTCGTGGATCATCAACGTTGATGGAGTTAGAGAGCTCCTCGAGCTGGTGCAGATCGATTCTACGCCGATCACCCCCGCACCTATGATTGTAGATCTGATCTAGAACCACCTCCGAGGTCGCCTTCATCAGCAACTCACCGCCCGCTTCCCCGCTACCAGAGGAGGCGAATCAACAATGATGATATGAGCGCATCTATCAATCAGGTTGGTTTGAAGCTCACCAAATCGGCTCTGGACACTCTGGTTCAGCGTCGACCACCCTCCGATCTAGATCTATTGAAGGCTGCTCGGGAAACTCTAGGGGTTATGGCCCTACCCTTTGGGTTCACCAACGCCACCGCCGCTTACCAACATGCCCTGAGGGGTAGATTCACCGACCAGGTTGAAGACGTCCATCCTCTCGCTGACCAGATAGTGTCATACGCCACCAACCAGATGTTCTATCTAAAGCTAAGTCACGCTTTAATATTTTTCTAAATATTCTCCAATCTTCGTTAATCATCATAATGTTTCTCCGAGCTGTTTTCTCCATGTTTTCTCTCCAAACGATTTTCTGAACCCCCGAACAGTCCTATTAATGCTCGGATGCCTCCAGAGATGGCCCTGTCTCCGGCTCCTCCCTACACATGCACGAGCGTCTACCCTCTGTGTTATGGGTGGTCGGTAGTGGCTCCTTAGCGACGCCTTTTCCTCCTACTCGTGAACAGGCGCCGTGCTCCACATTATGGTTAACAGGCTAGCTAGGGCTAGAAACTCAGCTACACACTAACTATTCAGGCAGTTTATATTAAATACATCTTCACACCAACTAATTGCTGAGCTACTTACGCTATTTCATTGTCATTGCTGATTTTTCTCCGGAGTTCATATATTTGTACATCATGTACTACCTGTTCTATATATTTGTATTGCAGGATCATCAGACCACCTGGTGCTTGGGCTTCTCCACCAATCAACTGGTCGGACCGCTAGGTCCATAGACTTCGTCACCTACCAATTGATTGGACTATTCACTGGTCGCTTCTACTCAATGTTCACTTCGCCGCCGACCAGTTGACCAAACTGTTCGTCGCTCGTGCTTCATCACTAGCTACGTCAGTTACTCCTCGACCCTTGGATTCTTCATGCTCGGGGACTAAGTGGGCACACTTCACCCCACTTCACCTTGCGGACATCGCTAGCTATGCCGGGGACTCCTCGATGCTCAGACGTCACCAACGGCGCTGAAGACACCTCGGTGCTCGGACATCGCCAGCTACGTTGGGAACTCCTCAGTGTTCGGACATCGCTAGCTACGCTAGGGACTCCTTGGTGCACGGACATCACCAGCTACGCTGGGGACTCCTCGGTCCTCGAACATCGCCGCCTACATCAGGGACTCCTTGGTCCTCGGACATCGTCGCCTATGCCGAGGACTCCTCGGTGCTCGGACATCACCGCCTACGTCGGGGACTCCTCGGTGCTCGGACATCACTGCCTACACTAGGCACTCCTCAGTGCTCAGAAATCGCTACCTATGCTGGGGACTCCTCGGTGCTCTGACTTCGCCAGCTACACCGGGGACTCCTCGGTGCTCGAACATCGCCAGCTACGCTGGGGTCTCCACAGCGCTCGAACATCGCTCTTGGTGGTCGGACCTTGCTATGTCTTATCGGTGTGCTATCAAGCTGCTCCATGTTGTTTGGATTAGGGTGCTGATCTTGGGCAGCACATCTGAGGTCTTGATACACGTATGTCGGATGACGTCGACAAAGCTTTCAGACTACTTTTTCTTTGACCCTACTATAAGATTCATTCTTCATCTTCCAGCAGGCTCGGGGACTAAGTGGGCACACTTCACCTTGCGATGAATGTGCGCTTTTCTCATCTCGAGGCTACGCCCAAGACTGACTGCCTGCTCGGCTGGACTTCTACTTTCTGACCCTAGCACCACGTGACTACGTCATCTACTGTCAGGCTTGGGGACTAGCTGTGGGAGAATGGCCCTTGGTATCCACAAGACAAGACATGGGCCGCACCATCAGAGGTGGCCCAGCCCACAAGATCAAGGCATGCACGGTGCTGCTCGGCGTGCACCGCAAGATATTGTATAGTACCAAATAGGATACTTTTCTTATAACCCTACCCCTCTAGAGTATATAAGGAGAGGCAGGGGTCCCCTAGCGGACAAGATACATCAAGATACATACATCTGTAGTCACACAATGTCATACGATAGCTAATATAAGCCAACAGACCACAGGAGTAGGGTATTACGTCATACTGATGGCCTGAATCTGTCTAACTTGTGTGTCTCTGTTGCCTTCTTGTTCTTGATCTCACGCTCCTCTACTGATCAATCTACCTTCATGGGATACCCCTTGGAGGACTACCAACGATATTCTGTCGACATAAACCTATCAACTAGCCTATCACTAAGCTTAGAAAGTAAAGCACAAACCAAGATTGCAATGTAAATACGGAAGCTAAAGAGTAAGGTAGAGATATGCAAACTTCCATCGACAACTTTGGTATTTTTACCGAGGTATCAAGAAGCACACAAGCTTCCCCCTAGTCCTCGTTGGAGCCCCTCACAAGGAATCCCTCGCAAGGGCCAAGCTCCTAGTCGAGTAACTCTATGGATAGCCATAGGCATTCCCCATGCGCAAGTGGAGCTCCAGCGTGCCTTTCGATAAGCCTCTCCTAGACTGCTCCCCGCCGTCTTCACTATCAAGCTTCCAGCCAAACCGTCATGAGCCTTGTTCCCTTCGGTACACGGTGGCGGCCACACCACAAACGTGGTTGGTGTGATCTCGCAAGACTACAACCCCTCCGATGTACAATAATGGTGCGCACAAGCTCCGAGTGGTAAGAGGTGTCCAAACCTCACTAAACACTAGGCCTAAACCTAGAGCAAGCGCATAAGCGGTGGTCTAACTAACCTAAGCACTTCGCAAAGCACCTACACTAATCACCGAATGTATCACTAAGCACTATGCAAGTGGAGATTACTAAAATGGTGTATCAACACCCTTGGTATGTTTCCTTAGCTCTCCACTCCCAAATGACCGGTTGGGGGTCTATTTATAAGCCACATAGAGAAAGTAGCTATTGAGGGCGAAACCTAGCTTTCTGCTACTGACCGGACACGTCCGGTCGTCCCGACCATTGAGCGCGCGCATAGAGATCAGATGCACTGTCGAGTCCATTCATCATCGACCAGACACGTCTAGTCGCATTTTGCGCCACTCTAGAACCTCTCTGGACATGACAGGACGCTGCACTTTGTGTGTCCGGCCATGTAGTGCCGCTACGTCCGATCCTCACTGAGTTGTTGCCACAACGATGAACAAGGAAGTCCATGCATTCGGTCACTGCCTCGCTCTACGTTCGGTCACTGCTGCTGATGCCTACTGTTGTCGAGCAACTAATTGGACACGTCCGGTCCTCATAGGGCCATGTCCGGTCACCTCTGTGGAGCTCGTTTCTTCGCAATCTTGCGTCTGGCTTGGTTCCTATATTCGTGCTTGGACTTTGCTTGATATCTTTGATCCTCTCTTGTGCTTCTAGGGTCTTGCTTAAGGTGTTGATCATCGGATCATCATGTCGCCTTCGTCCAAGTCACGTTTGCACCCTATTGAACTACAAAACAATTACTTGCAAATTCATTAGTCCAATTTGGTTGTGTTGGTCATCAAACACCAAAATCCAAAGTAAATAGGCCTAGGGTCCATTTTCCTTACAATCTCCTCCTTTTTGGTGATTGATGACAATACGACCAAAGCAAGCAAATAATAAAAATTTTGGAATTTAAAAACTATTTACTTGCTAGGATGCAATGCAAAGGGCAAGGTTATATGATGCTAAAAGATACCACATGTAAACATCTTTGGAAACTTATCTTGCCCTTGCAAATGTCCCCATGTGGCATTATGGATTTAATCCTCTCCCTAACTCCATAATCCACTATCCTCCCTTTCTCGAACCATTACCACTTGTAAATTATTATGATCAGGCTTTCTTTTGGTCCTACAAATTCTTCCCCTTTGGAATCAAACACCAAAAAGGAAGACATTAGTAGAATGAGGGTCAAACTTTGTGATCCTTAGCATGTGGAGTGGAATAGGTCACAAAATTTGACTCTCACATTACATAGACTAAGTTCCCCCTAAATATATGCATACATATGATGGAGAATGTAGTTTATGCATAATTGGCAAATTAATGTTCAAGGGAGTTTAATCTATATAATGCATGGAGAAAACATATAAATACCAAAGTGAAATCAACATGATGATATTGGTTTAGAAATACCACATGTGGAAACCAATTTGATTTATACCACTCCCAATAGGTGGTGGATATTTGAAGTATGATGCTTAACTCCGGGGACTCCATTTTCCTTGCAATGAGACTACTACACACATGATAAGCTTGAAAAGGTGTTAGTCTCCAAGCATCCAACTAGTAGAGTAACCTCCCCCTAAATTTGTGCACACAAGTATGGAATACTTGTAGGAGACATGCACATTGATTTTAGAATAAAAAATACCACTTGAAAGATGACATCACATGAATATGAGAATCATTTTCAAAAGTGATATTCAGGAGAAAGTATCTACAATTTGGATTTTGGCACATATTAGATGAATAATTATAAAACAAGCTATGCGTCGTGCTCCTAAATAATTTAAACCATGAAGGTTTGCTCCAAGGGTTAAGAGTGAATCCGACCAAGCCTACCATAAGATATACCTAGTGTATGCAAGACAAAAGATTAAACATATAAATGCAAACCTAGGCATGAAAGGGAACTAGATGCTCATTGAAATTGCAAGAAATTAAATCTAGTTACATAACATGGGAAGGGGAATTTGGGTCCATAGTATTCACTAACCCACTTGGCAATTACCTTGTCCATAATGATACACCCCATAAAATGCACCCATACTTTGTCAAGTCTCCAAATTCCCTGAAGTCCATCAGACTTCTCACTTCCCTTTTAGGATCCAAACCATCTTGGTGCTCTTCATGTTGGAAATGATCTCCTTTGGCACCCAAATGCGTTTGGCCCCATTGTTGGCTTGCTTGTTCACCTTGATGGCCACCACCTTGTCATTTTTCTTCTTCTTCAAGAGATAAGGTGTGGAGGCCTTTTTGTCCACCTTGTTGGTGTAGGTGTTGGAGAGCTTGCTTGTTTCCTTTTTATTTTTCTCTTTCTTCTTAGCTCCTCCCCCATTCTTCACCTTGCACTCATAGGACTTGTGGCCTTCCTTGTGGCACACGTAGCAAACCATGGTTTGTCCTTCATCAAGCTTCTTCACTCCCTTAACGGTGTTATCTTGATGATGTTGGGCTTGCTCCATTTTGCCTTTTACTTGAGTCAAGTCCTTGGTAAGGCGAGCCACTTCTTACTTGAGTTGCTCATTCTCCATTGCAACCTCTTGTGTGCATGTATCTACAACAACTTTCTCAACACAAACTTGGTTGCACAAGGGTGAGTCTAAACATAAATCATTGCAAGAAGTACAAGCATCATTTTTAGGCATGTCAAAGATAGAACTTTTCTTTTTAGGTGCCTTGGTGAGGGTTGTACCGACGGCTTCAAGATTAGCAATTTTATTAGTTAGCTCATCACAATGTTTGCACATGGTTTCCATTTTAGCAAGCAAACTTTTATAAGCATCTTGTGAGCTAGCAAACTTTTCTTTTAATTTTTCATTTTTCTTTATAAGTTGCTCATCATTGATTGTGCATGCATTTGTTGTTCCACTAGCCTCAAGTTGCTCAATTTTAGTAGATAGTTCAATATTGAGATAAGCAAATATCTCATATTGTTTAAGCAAGGTTTTATATGCTTCTTGTGAACTATCTAGCTTTTCTTGCAACATTTTTAGCTTCTTTTGTTGGCTAGTGCAAGCCTTAGCATATTTAAGATTTTCTTGCACAAGTTCATTAAGAGAAGGCATTTCATCATCACTATCACTCTCACTAGAGGATGAGCTTTCGTTACCTCATGCCATAAGGTACACACGAGAAGAGCTTGATGATGAGTGCTTGTGGCCTCGCTGCTTGTGATGGTCTTCTTCTTCACTTGAAGAATCATCCCATGACCTTATTGATGTGAGGGCTTTGTCCTTGCACGCCTTCTTTGTCTTGGGTGTGGGCTTGTTTGGACAAACTTCCACAAAGTGCCCCAACTCACCGCATCCATAGCATCATTTCTTTCTTTGCTCATTTCTTTGATTAGTGAAGATGAAATCTTGAATTTGGATGGGCACACTATCGACAGAATATCGTCGGCCGTCCTCCGAGGGGTATCCCACGAAGGTATATTGATCGGTAGGGTAGCATGTGATCAAGAACAAGAAGGCAACAGAGACACACGAGTTAGACAGGTTCAGGCCATCAGTATGACGTAATACCCTACTCATGTGGTCTGTTGGTTTGTATTAGCTATCATATGATATTGCGTGTATGTAGATGTATGTATCTTGATGTATCTTGTTCGCTAGGGGACCCCTGCCTCTCCTTATGTACTCTAGAGGGGTAGGATTACAAGGAAAGTATCCTATTTGGTACTATACAATATCTTACGGTGCACGCTGAGCAGCGCTATGCACGCGTTGATCTTATGGGCTGGGCCGCTCCTGGGGGCATAGCCTATGTGATCTGCCATGGGTATTCGGGGTCGTACCCCCCACAGCTAGTCCCTAAGCCTGACAGTAGGTGACACAGTCACGTGGTGCCAGGGTCAGAAAGTAGAAGAAAGGCAGAAGACCGGCCGAGCAGGCAACCAATCCATAAGCGGAGCCCCGAATCAAAAAGCACACATTCACCACAAGGTGAAGTGTGCCCACTTAGTCCCCAAGCCTGCTGGAAGATGAAGAATGAATCTTGTAGCATGGTCAAAGAAAAAGAAGTCTGAAAGCTTGTCGACGTCGTCTGACATGTGCGTATCAAGACCCTAGACGTGCTGCCCAAGATCAGCACCCTGATCTAAACAACATGGAGCAGCTTGATAGCACACCGATGAGACGTAGCAAGATCCGACCATCAAGGGAGTCCCCGGCGTAGCGGGCGATGTCCGAGCATCGAGGAGTCCCCGGCGTCGTTGGCGATGTCCGAGCACCGAGGAGTCCCCGACGTCGCTGGCGATGTCCGAGCACCGAGGAGTCCCCGGCGTAGCTGGCGATGTCCAAGCACCGAGGAGTCCCCAGCATCGTTGGCGGTGTCCGAGCACCGAGGAGTCCTTGGCGTAGCTGGCGGTGTCTGAGCACCGAGGAGTCCCCGGCGTAGCTGGTGATGTTCAAGCTCCGAGGAGTCCCCGGTGTAGCCGGCAATGTTCAAACACCGAGGAGTTCCCAGCGTAGCTGGCGATGTCCGAGCACCGAGGAGTCCCCAGAGTCGCTAATGATGTTCGAGCACCAAGGAGTCCCCGGTGTCGCTGGTAGCGTCCGAGCACCGAGGAGTCTCTGGCGTAGCTAGCGATGTCCGAGCACCGAGGAGTCCTCGGCGTAGCTAGCGATGTCCGAGCACCGAGGAGTCCCCGGCGTAGCTAGGGATGTCCGAGCACCGAGGAGCCCCCAGCATCACAGGCGACGTCCGCAAGGTGAAGTGTGCCCACTTAGTCCTCGAGCACGAAGAAATCGAGCGCCGAGGAGTAATCGATGTAGCTAGCGATGAAGCATGAACGACGAACAGTCTGGTCAACTGGTCGGCGACGAAGTGAGCATTGAGTAGAAGCAACCGGAGAATAGTCCGATTAACTGGTCGACGACGAAGTCCATGAACCAAGCGGTCCGACTAGTTGATCGATGGAGAAGTCCGAAGGCCATGTGGTCCGGCCACCTGGACAATGATCCTGCAATATAAATATGTAGAACATGTAGTACATGATGTAAAAATATATGAACTCCGGAGAGAAATCAGCAATGGCGATGAAATAGCATAAGTAGCTCGGCGATCAGTTGGTGTGAAGATGTATTTAATATAAACCGCCCGAACAGTTAGTGTGTAGCTAAGTCTCCAGCCCTAACTAGCCCATTAACCATAACGTCGAGCGCGAAGCCTATGCACATGTAGGAGAAACAGGCATCGCTAAGGAGCCACTATCGGCCACCCATAACGTAGAGCGTGGGGCCCATAGCACGTGTAGGGAGGAGCCAGAGACAGGGCCATCTTTGAAGGCATTCGAGCATCAACATGACTGTTCGGGGGTTCGGAAAATCGTTTGGAGAACAAACATGGAGAAAACAGCTCAGAGAAACATTATGGCGATATACGGAGACTGGAGAATATTTAGAAGAATATTAAAGCGTGACTTAGCTTTAAAAAGAATGTTTGGTCGGTGGCATATGGCGCTATCTGGTCGGCGAGAGGATGGACATTTCCAACCTGGTCGGCGAATCTACCCCTTAGGGCATCTTGGTAAGTGGCGGCGATGTTGGTGAACCCGAAGGGTAGGGCCGTAACCCTTGGAGTCTTCCGAGCAGCCTTCGATAGATCTAGATCGGAGGGTGGTCGATGCTTAACCAGAGTGTCCAAAGCTAATTCGGCAATGGAGAGGCAATCGGCGAGCTTTAGACTGACCTGATCGATGGATGCGATCAGATCGTCATTGTTGATCTACCTCCTCTGGTAGCGAGGAAGCGGGTGGTGAGTCATCGATGAAGGCGACCTCAGAGGCGGTTCCAAGATTGGATCTACAGTTGCAGGTGTTAGGGTGGTCGGTGCAGTGTTGATCTAAACCGGCTCAATGAGTTCTCCGACTCCATTTGCGTTGATGACCCACGAGATCGATCCAACCATGAAAATCTAGCCGGGCTGCGGGAGGGACGAAGAGCCTATGGAAAAAGTCATCTTGTTCGACAAGGAAACAGCATGCAATCCCCTACCTAGCGCGCCAACTATCGATGGAATATCATCGGCAGTCCTTCGAGGGGTATCCCACGAAGGTATATTGATCGGTAGGGAAGCGTGTGATCAAGAACAAGAAGGCAACAGAGACACACGAGTTAGACAGGTTCAGGCTGTCAGTATGACGTAATACCCTACTCCTATGGTCTGTTGGTTTGTTTAGCTATCATATGATATTGCGTGTATGCAGATGTATGTATCTTGTCCGCTAGGGAACCCCTGCCTCTCCTTATGTACTCTGGAGGGGTAGGGTTATAAGAAAATTATCCTATTTGGTACTATACAATATCTTACGGTGCACGCCGAGCAGTGCCGTGCACGTCTTGATCTTGTGGGCTAGGCCACCCCTGGGGGCGCATCCCATGTGGTCTGTCGTGGGTATCCGGGGTCGTACCCCCCCACACACACTTGACATTGAGCCTTTGGATCATCTTATCCACCTTGTTGATAAGTTTGATTGATTCTTCATCAAGGTCGGAGGTGGAGGAGGAAGATTGATCATCATCACTTGAATCTACATCATCATCATCATCCTCATCTTCTTCTTCATCTTCACTTGAGGAGCTTGAGCTTGAGCTTGTCTCAACTTGCTTACTCTTCATCTTCTTTTTCTCACTATATACGAGAGCTTTGCCTTTGCTTGATGACGAGGCTTCTTCTTGACCCATCTTTCGTGACATTTTAAATGCCACTATCTTGCCAATGACTATGGCCGGGGTCATGGTGCTCAAGTCCTCCATGTTGTGAAGGATGGTGATGATCCTTGCATATTTCTTTAGTGGTAGCACGGAGATGATCTTCCTCACGATGTCCACATCATCTAGCTTTGTTAATCCTATTGAATGGAGCTCATTGATAATTAGATTCAAATGAGAATACATATCACAAACAAGCTCATCATCATTCATTTTAAAGGAATCATAATTTTGTTTAGCTAGACAAAGTTTTTGCTCATGGACATTAGTTGTGTCATCATGGAGCTCTTGGAGTTTTAACCAAATTTCATGTGCCGTATTTAAAGTAAACACTTGGTTAAACACATCCATGCTAAAAGATTCAAACAAGCAATTTTTAGCTCTAGCATTGAAATGAATTTCTTTTTCTTCACTCTTTATTGGTTTATCGAGATTCTTAATGGGTTTCATCTTGTCACGAGTGACTCTCTAAACACCCAAATCTATTGCATCAAGGTGACAAGCCATTCTAGCTTTATAGTAGGGGAAGTTAGTGCCGTCAAAGTGCAGAGGCCTAGAGGTATCCATCCCAACCACTCTAAATAGCGTCAGCTCAACGACGGTGAAGCCAAAGGTCCAAATTGAGCCAACCGGCTCTAATACCACTTGTAAGGGACTGTGACGCCTAAGAGGGGGTGAATTAGGCAACTTAAAACTCAAACTCTAAACTATGGCCTCTTTTTCTATCCTTAGCAAAAACCTATGCAAAAGATAAACTACTAAATGTGCAACTACGGTTTTGCTAGTGTGTTGCTATCTCTACCGCAAAAAGGAGTTATGCAACCTAGGTTCCAAACCTATCAACTAGCCTATCACTAATCTAGGAAAGTAAATCACAAATCGAGATTGCAATGTAAATGCGGAAGCTAAAGAGTAAGGTAGAGATACGCAAACTCCAGTCGACGACTTCGGTATTTTTATCGAGGTATCGAGAAGTGCGCAAGCTCCCCCCTAGTCCTCGTTGGAGCCCCTCGCAAGGAATCCCTCGCAAGGTCCAAGCTCCCGGTCGAGTAACTCCATGGATAGCCCCGGGCCTTCCCCACGCATAAGTGGGTCTCCGGTGTGCCTTCCGACAAACCTCTCCCGGACCGCTCCCTATCGTCTTCACTATCAAGCTTCCGGCCAAACCACCGCGGGCCTTGTTCCCTTCGGTACACGGTGGCGTCCACACCACAAACGCGATTGGTGTGATCTCGCAAGACTACAAGTCCCTCCAATGTATAACAATGGTGCGCACAAGCACTGAGTGGTAAGAGGTGTGCAAACCTCACTAAACACTAGGCCTAAACCTCGAGCAAGCGCATAAGTGGTGGTCTAACTAACCTAAGCACTTCGCAAAGCATCTACGCTAATCACCGAATGTATCACTAAGCACTATGCAAGTGGAGATTACTAAAATGGTGTATCAACATCCTTGGTATGTTTCCTCACCTCTCCACTCTCAAATGGCCGGTTGAGGGGTCTATTTATAAGCCACATAAAGAAAGTAGCCATTGGGGGGCGAAACCCAGCTTTCTGCTACTGACCGGACGTTGTTGTCGTCCTGACCGGACGTGTCCGATCGTCCCGACCGTTGAGCGCATGCGAAGAGATAGGACGCACTGCCGAGTCCGGACATCATCGACCGGACGTGTCCAGTCGCATTTGCGCCGCTCTAGAACCTATCTGGACATGATCGAACGCTGCACTTTGTGCGTCCGGTCCTCACTGAGTTGTTGCCGCGACAATGAACAGTGAAGTCTGTGCGTCCGGCCACTACCTCGCTCAGTGTCTGGTCACTGCTGCTGACGCCTACTGTTGCCGAGCAACTGATCGGACGCGTTCGGTCCTCATAGGGCCGCGTCTGGTCACCTCTGTGGAGCTTGTTTCTTCGCGATCTTACATCCGACTTGGTTCCTATCTTCGTGCTTGGACTTTGCTTGATATCTTGGATCCTTTCTTGTGCTTCTAGGGTCTTGCTTAAGGTGTTGATCATCGGATCATCATGTCGCCTTCATCCAAGTCATGTTTGCACCCTATTGAACTTCAAAATAATTACTTGCAAATTCATTAGTCCAATTTGGTTGTGTTGGTCATCAAACACCAAAATCCAAAGTAAATGGGTCTAGGGTCCATTTTCCTTACAACTTCATTAATAGCAAAGGGAGGACAACCCAAAATGTGATTGCGGTTTGTGACTTCAACCTGAGGTTCATGTATATTGGCACCGGGACAAAGGGTTTAGCGCATGACATGCGGGTGATAAAGACGGCACATGCGGATCCCGCTTACCCACACCCACCAGCAGGTTTGTTTACCTAAGTTGGCTTCCTTGTTCTATTGTTGTACCAGTTGTCTTGTGTTGCATGCTAAGTGTTTGTGACCTTGTGTGTTGGTATGTTCGTGCAGGACACTATTATTTGGTGGACTCCGGGCACACACTTCGCCCGGGATATCTACCGCCATATCCAAGAAAGAGGTACTGGGTGAAGGAGTTCAAGAATAGGGGGCCTGGTGACGCGTAGGAGGTGTTCAACCGCCACCATTCGAAGTTACGTAATGTAATAGAAAGGACATTTGGGGCCGCGAAAGCTAAGTGGCGAATGTTGAAAGGCGTACCTCACTATGCGGGAACCAAGCAATCACAGATAATTATGGCTTTGTGTGCACTGCACAACTACGTGCATGATCTGGAGGGACAGAAGCAAGCAGGGAGGTACAGGCAAGCACATGGGCTTGGCGATTTGAGTCAAGTGGCAGCTATGGCATTAAGTGACCCTACGGATATGGAACAAGTCCGGGAGTGGATTACTTATGGACTTGGACTATTTGGTAAGACAACGTATGTGAATATGTTATAGTAGTGTTAGAAAACATCTTCATTCATCAATCTTTTGTTGACTACCTAGTTTGGGTCTCATGAAGCTTTGTACACATGCAGGTGAATGTTTACCGTAGGGGACAGGGAGCAAAGGGAGCACCGGCTGGAAGGAAGAAGAGGGTTGCAGTTGGTATGTGGCTGTTGATGAATTGGCTTTCGTGTCCTTACAGTCTCCGGTACCTGAAACTGGGTACAAGTTTTGTGTTCCTGTTCCACCTATGCACCCAAGTACATTTAGAGGACTGATGTGATTTGGACATGTAATTGGTTATGACCAATAATTACCTACTGTAATGGGCAACTGTATACAAGAAGAGTGCATATGTGACACTTCTTGTAGCAGCTGATCATGTGGCTCCTAGGGGGCTACAAGTTTTGTAATTGTGCCCACTGGTTCCGTTTAAAAGATGTAAGGACTGTAGAGTTGGTAGTTTAGTACCGTTGATCATGGTCATGTATTGAAATTGTGATTTGCTATGCTCATTTGAGAAGGGCGGGCCTGGTGCAAGCGGTAGAGTCTTACCGCCTGTGACCGGAAGGTCCCTAGTTCGAGTCGCGGTCTCCTCGCATTGCACATGCGAGGGTAAGGCTTGCCACTGACACCCTTCCCCAGACCCCGCACAGAGCGGGAGCTCTCTGTATGGGTACGCCCTTTATGCTCATTTGAATGTTGTAGCAATGGGATGACCTGGTTGTAATGAACTGCAGGTGTTGTAGTTCAATCGGTTGGCTGTTAGTGTTTGAATTCGAATTGCATTAAATGTTGTATTTGGCGCCTTTTTTGAACTGCTTCGGCTGCCGTTCCTGTTCGGCTGATGCTCGGCTGATCTAAGTGCTTTGGCTGAATCTAGATACTGTAGCAGCAGACAAGAATCAGCTGGACATATGACCAGCCGAACGGAGTGATAGTTCAGTGCTTTATCAAGTTGCAGGCCACATTAGGCCCTTTCAGCCTTATGCCTTGTACTTAGTTTGGTCCCAACAGAAGAAAACCAAAATTCACATTAGTCATGACCTGTCTTCTATTTTATACACCCATCAGATAGGTGGCTTACGGCGCCCTACATTACTTGGTTACTAGGGTCTTTTTTGCAGGGCTTCTCCCCCGCTCAGGTCTAGCTTTTGCGAAGGAGTCCTACCAAACGTTTTCTAAAGGAGCCATTTTTCAATAAAAAGCAGAGGAGCCGGCGCTATTTTGGGGAGCCACCAGAGCCAGCGCCGTTTTGGGGAGCCAGCCGTGCTAAACACCCCCGGCGCCCTACATTACTTGGTTACTAGAGTCTTTTTGGCAGGGCTTCTCCCCAGCTCAACTCTAGCTTTTGCGGAGGAGTCCTACCAAACGTTTTCTAAAGGAGCCATTTTTCAGTAAAATGCAGAGGAGCCAGTGCTGTTTTGGGGGAGTCACCAGAGCCAGCGTCGTTTTGGGGAGCCAGCCGTGCTAAACACCCCCTAGAACTTTAGTCCTAGGCCATCCAATCAGGTGGATTAATGGTTGGATTAATTTTTAGTCCATACCTAACTAATAAATACTCCCAACGTTCCAAATTATAAGATAATTTCGCTTTTCTAGATACATTGTTTTGGTTACGCATATCTAAGTGCATAGCACAGCTATATTATATCTAAAAAAAACTCAAAACATCTTATAATTTGGAATAGAAGTAGTTCACTAGTTGGCAAAGGGCAGCTAAACTGGACAAAAAGCTATTTATCCATGTATCCAAACAACACGGGACGACTAAACTTTAGTCACCTAGCAACTAGTGGACTAACAACTAGTCCTCCCAGATGATCCAAACAGCCCCTTAGTTTAGAACTCAGTCAGATAGCTAGTGGGATGGTTGCAGTAGACGAGCACCAAGTTTTGCTGACACTGCCAATAACAATATAATGAATTACAACACATCCAGCTGAAAATGTTATCCTTAAGCAGATACACAAACTGTAAACTTCTCACTACAAATAATGCCATCAACATATCATATATCATAGACTACAAAAGATAAACATTAAATAGGTCTGGTATATTCAGAAAGAAAGGGCCAATCCAAAGACAGATTAGATTTGTTGTACATTTGGAGCCACAGTCATAAATAGTTCGAGAAACAAAGCATGGCACATTTAAGATTTTAAATGGAAATAGCATTACATGATGACTGATGATATCCGCCCTTTTCCTCCTCTAGGACATATGCATTGCGCTAGCATGGCACCGGCGGCAAGGCTCCAGAACAGTTAATTTAACTGTAGATGGAAGTTTATTCTCAATGTATGTTCTGACAGCCGAGAGCGCTCTATGGGCTTCCTTGAAAAGAGCAGCTGACATGGTAGGACAACGTTTTTGCTTACCTTCACCACACCTATAGAAATAAGTGGTGTCCAACGTAAGACACTCAAGTGACACCGCATTCTTTAGAATATAACAGGCTAGTTCAACCAAGCATTTTGCAGAGCTGAAACCGCTGATCTTCACGCCCTAGATGGCCATGGTGGCGTGCAGGCATGTGTCTCAGCTGTGAGTCCTCAAAAACAGATTGATACAACATATGTGGCTGAGACACCTGACCATGAAAAGGATAAGATGATTCAATTAAAAGTACCAGACTAATCAGATAGCTTTGCATAATTAAATGAATGAACAGAGCCAGCGCCTTACATCTAATACAAAAGTCTCCAAGGAAGGAGACGCGTCAAGGAAAGAAACCAGAGAACAGCAGTCATATGGACGCGAAACAGGTGTTAACTGCAACCTGATGGTTAGGTGCTTAAGGTAGAGGAATTTGGTAGGCAGTGTTGGTGCATCAACCACCTACACAAAAAATGTCATGTGTCAGATACATTACACCAGGTATGAACAATGTAATCTGTAAATATCACTAGCAAAGAACACCCTATCTTGTAGAGAGAATACCTCACTCAGTGAACTTATGACAAGAGTTTCAAGATTTGGCATACTGGATGGCAGCTTGACACGAGCATCACCGATGAAGTTTGAATAATCAATGGCTAGTTTCTTCACTTGCAATGTTTCCACATGTGAAAAGTTCAACCTGTGTCCGCTAAGGCAAAGACGAGAGAGATTTGGAGCTTTGCTTTCTATCACTTTCAGTCTATAGCAACTAAAAACGGTAAGGCTGATGAGCCGCTGTAGGGAACTAGGTACCTTCAGGCAAGCAATCTCCGCACAACTTCTTAGCTCCAGTTGCTCCAAAGCAAGAAAGTTGCAAAGCAGGCACTATAACTCATCCCATGTAATCCTCACATTGGAAAAATGCAGACTTGTTAGACTTCTCAAGGGGCCAAGTTCAACAGTGGGATGGAAGGCAACAACATGAAGTTTAAGGTACTGAAGTGAGTTTCGAACCCCATCCGATAAAAGTGAGCATGGGAAGTTGTATATTTTCTGTGTTCTGGGCAACCAGAGGGTGAGTTTTTCAATGCCTGGTTTAAGAGCAATCTGAAGCCAACTATCAAAATAACGAGTACCATCAAAACCGCACATGTAACTGTAGTCAAGATTGAACGTTTTCAAGCTAATCCCTGAGTGCTTCCTAAGAATGCGGCCAATTTTGTGATGGAAATTCTCTCCACGCCCATTTATCTTCAAGCCAATCGTATCCTTATTGAAGATGAGATTTGGATGACATCTCCAGGAATGAAAAAAGGCACGAGATGTACAAGTAGCACGAGCAGCTTCACGCATTGGCATCAGGGAATGTATGTGAAACAATATTTCCTGCAGACAGAAGCATTGGATAAAACATCAACATTGAGATTGTAAAGCCATTACTTCAATTGAAGAAGGAAAAACAGTACATGCACAAGGGATAACATTGTAACCCAGGTAGCTCTCCGCATGATGGTACATGGTGCATTGCGTTGTATAGGTACATAGTGTGGGGGAACAGAACCATAGGCAAACTGAGTAATGCAACACAGTTGTTAACAGCTAGCCCACTAACTCAGTAGAACCCTACGTTACACGGATACGTGGCTGAGGGAGCGTATCGCGTATCGGATACGTTTCCGATACGGATACGCGTCCGACACGCTCCCAATACGTATCTGCGCAGTATCCGATTTTTTATTAATTTTGCAATTTTTGAGTACGCCTGTGGATACGTATCTGTATTTGGGATACGGCCCAGCCCAACGAAAACAATGTCTCCCCGATGCCCTAGCCCCCGACGCTCGCACCTCGTGCGGTCGCGCCGCCTCCGGCGAACGCGCGCATGGAAGCCTCGTCCCTGCTCATCGATCACCGGCGACGAGCCTCCGCCCCTGCTCACCGGCCGCCGGCGACGAGCCTCCGCCCCTGCTCGCTGGAGACGAGCCTCCGCCCCCGCGCACGGCCTCCTGCGTACATGTGCGCCGCCTCCTGCGCAGGGATGCAATAGGTGGCCTCTCCAAATTTTGGTGCAAGGCGAGGCGAGGCGAGCGGCAGGACGAGGAGGAGGGAAGCGGAAGCGAGCGAGGGAAGGGAAGAGATGGGAGTAGTAGCAGCAGTAGAAAATCCTGCGACTCGGGTGCGTGCGTGTGCGCGTGTCCTTGCGGACGTCAAAACCTCACAACCGCATTGGATTCCGACAAGGTCCCGCGACCGCCGCGCCGACCGCCCGCCCGCCCGCCCCGCATCGCTGACGCGCGGGCCCTCCACGTGGAGGGCCGGGTGTGGACCCCGAGGACGAGGGAGACGTTACGCGGGCGCTCGCGTTCGTGTTTGTGTGTGCGGCTTTGTTTTTTTTTGTTTCCCCTCCTCGTCTTCCCTTTCCGCCGCTGGCGCCGGGGACTCTGGCTTGGGCTGGGTGTGCGAGGAAGTCAAAAGGAGCCCGGGCGGCGTCGGACCCAGCGCCGTGCGCATTGCGGCCACCGGTGCGCGGGGCCCGCTGGTGGTGGGGTATGGTGTGTCAGTGCCGTGGGGTGCGACGGGCGGGGGATCGGGCGTGCGCGGCACCGCGGGGACGGACGGTGACGGCATGGTGGTGTGTGTGTGCTCGGCTGGGCTGCCTGTGCCTGGCGTCTGCGCTGTCAGTGCTGCTGGTGAAGCGGTGATGGATGGGAGCCGTCACGTCCACCCACGACTAGTCCTGTCGCTTGCCGTGTGAACGCGCCGCGGGCGGACGCTCACTCCATGACTCCCGTCATTCCTGCTCTACCACTGTTATTATTACTATTATATATTACTCCAACGGTAAGAAAAATTGGTACCATATCATTGCAATAGGTGGCCTCTCCAAATTTGGTAGTGCTGGCACTAGCTAGTGCTAATCCTAGCATAGTATCCGTGGGCTGTGGCTACCGGCCACAATCTCGACAGAGAACAGACATTAGGATTTTCTGTGACTCAAGTTTTAGACTTTCACAATTTTAATTTGTATTATTATTTATTTATTAAAAAAATAGTAAAACGTATCCACGTATCATGTTTTCTAGAAAATTGCCGTATCCGCGTATCCGTATCCTTCCGATGCCGATACGCGCATCCGTGTCCGGCGCGTATCGGTATCGGAAGCAACCCCCGACCCCTCTCCTATTTATTTTTTTCCTGATACTCCACATATCCGTATCAGATAAGCATCTGATACGGGATAAGTGGAGATCCATGCAGTATAGAATATGCGAATGAATGACCATATGAACTTGGTTGCAGCACAACACTAGCGACATAGACACATAGCCCAAATTAATAATCCTTGAGTTCATGGCCTAGTTTGACTGTATACGAAACTAATCTCAGGCTATCATTTTTCCCCTATAATAGTTCAGTAATACTCCTAGTTGGGAATCATAAAGGTTAGCAAGTGCTTTTAAATAAGAATCCAATCTTACCAATTCTGAGCACATAGTTCACATGTTATTAGGCTAACTGTAGGTCAAACTGTGAATTTGGTCAGGCAAAGCACACCTTATATAAATGAACGGTGGGAGTAAGAATTGCTAAAAACAACCCATATATGCTAAGTTATCGACATAGTACTAAAGCACATCCACTTATGCATAAAATTCATTCTATAGAGACATTAAATAAATTGTCAAAATTGTCATTAGCTCAGTAGGAGTGTATGATGTGACCAAATAGCAGCACCAAGAGATATTGTCTGTTTATAAATCATAGTACGCAACTAGCCTTGCATTGTCAAAATAGTTAGACCGAGGAGAACTCAATCTATAAAGCTGCATCATCAGAGTTAAAGGCATCGGTACTACCTCAGGAAGGTCTGGGATTGAACTCCTCATTATTTTACCAGCTCGGGATATTCCATCGCCATCTTGTTGACAGGGTGATCCCTTTCTTTTACCCCTTGATGAGGTAATTAGTCTACCTGCAACAGAAAAAAAAAATGGTAATGGTAGCCCAGACCGGCACATGAATGTATATAAGGAGAGGGGGGGGGGGGGGGGGGGGGGGGGGGGGGGTGTGAAGCAGAAAAAGGTACCCAAGCACTTTGGAGATCGACCAGAGAAACTAGAAAGTGAATCAAACATCGACCGAGGTAACCTAACGTTGAGGGCGAGCCGGCTGTTAGGAGGAAGAGGCTTACGCCGACGCCGCTGCCGGTAGCGCTGCAAGGACGTGAGGCGGTTCAGCACCAACATCGACGACGATTCCTTCGAGCCGGCGGCGGAGGGCGGTGCGTCGTATCTACTCCGGCGGAGACAGGATGGGTTGTGGTGTGGGCCTGTGGCTGATGTCTGGGGGCGATGGGCCGGGCCAAGATGTGTTTCCTACCTTTCCTCCGATTTCTGTAAAGCGAACCTCTATAGGTTACTCCGGTTTTCCTATTTGATAAATGATCGGTGATTAGGTTAACATGTCCATCCGAGTTAAAGTTCTCGACTTGGCATAGGTATTCGTATTTTCCTGAATTTATTCCATGATTTAACGGTGCTATATTTTCAGTAGTAGGCGACGTCCTCGTCGACAACGAGGCGCCAGTGGTGACTTCATGAATTCCAAGCTGGCTCAGTCCTTCGGAGGTGCTCATAGGGTAAGGTTTACGTATGTGTGTTCATAGAGGTGAGTGTGCGTGCGTTGTGGGCGTCTACGTTGTACTGTGTAATTCTAGAAAAAAACTTCAAAACACTCAAAATTGTTAGAGCAATTTCAAAAGGTTAGTTAAGAATATATTCTAAAAATCCATGATTAGCCGTTCTCTAAAATAAATTCTTCTTAAAAATTTCTTGTTTTCTATATTCAAATTTTTCTTTGTCGCTAGACGCCTTTGTTGGCCAAACTGTAGACTTTGGTGGCTGGCAGCCCACGAAAATCAGCCAAAACAGACATATTGTCGCGATCTCGTGCTTCTAGCGACAGCCAGGTAAATTAGGAGACGAGCTTGGAGAGTCAATTGGGACGATTTTAAGCCCATATATTAACTATACCAGATGAGTGTCCGTGCGTTGCAACGGGTGCAATATAAATTGAATGAGATGTTTGTTAAAGTCAAAATCAAGAATATATCAATTCAATTTTTCACGTTTATTATACCATGATAATGTCTAGAAACACATTCATTATCGTAATGAATCTGAAATAAAAGCTAGGCTTGTAGCTTGTTGTCTGAAAGTTACGACAAACGCAGTTGCCTCAAAGGCTGAAAATTTATTGGTAGGCATCGAATTGAATTTATCCATGCTCTGTCTTGCCAAAACATGTATACGCGGACTTACAATATCCTAGTCAGAATGAGGCATGACAATAATTCATTTTTTGGGAAAAAATATTTATTGTCAACACGCAACGCGCGTGACGACGAACGAGATTTGGATCACAATCATGATCATTGTGTGGTGATATTCCAATAAATTCCTTTCTCTTCTCATAATTCTCTTTCTGTTTTATTTCATTTTATTTACTTGTCTTACAGTGTCTCCATGCGGTGATTATTTGCCTGCCGGTGATTTCGTAAGTTTTATTCCATTTTATTTACTTGCCTTCTAATGTCTCCATGCGGTTATTATTTGCTTGCCGGATATGAATCACATGAGATGCGGTGACTATTTGCCTGTCGGATATGGATCGCATGAGATGCGGTGATTATTTGCCTACCGGATATAGATCGCATGAGTATTTTGATCCTGTCGGGTAGATATTGACAATCCGTATGTTTTAGTTGTAGAGATATGGCTTCAGAGATCCTTTTAGCTAATTTCTTGGAGTTGTTCTTGGAATTACCTCCTCCTTCTGGTTGGGAATGGTTTGGAAGGTGATTTTATCTTTTTTTAGTTAATGAAAACACGATAAATACTTGATTAGAAAAAAAATTATAGCTCCCGAAAATACCTATACATACTGCAAAAAAAAAGATTTAGCACTAGAAGAAAATCGACAAAAAACTAGTAATTTCCCAAAACATTCAATAATTGATGTCTAAACGCGTTTTGAAAACTCTCACAACATAAGAAACAACTAGTACGAATGCATTCACACATTAATGTATGTTGCATTCATGCTGGTCGCATCTCATTTTTTGTTGTGTAGTTTTTAAAACATGTTTATACACTAATTGGGACGTTTTGGGAATTTTCTAGAATTGTTAGATATTTTTCTCATTTCCCTAGTGCAAAGTCTAATTTTTAAAGTTTATAGAGATGTTTTCATGAGCTCTAAATATGTTATTTGGATTTTTCGTATTTTAACGTATCTGTAGGATTTATTTTAAAATTTTTAGATGCTTAGAGGCATTTTCGAGAATTAAACAATCTTGTCAAGTGTTTATTAAATTTGTTTAACTTAAAAAAGACAAAACTGCCTTCCGGAGCAAGCAGGTCATTCAAGCCGTTTTGAGTACTCCTCAGGGGTCAGATGTCCTGTTCTAAAGTGCCAAGATAAAAGAAAATTTTAATAATAATAATAATAATTATTATTATTATTATTAAGGGCCCCCCTATGCAAAACGTTTAGCAGGAGCAGCAGCACGGCGCACGAGCTGAGCAACCTGCTCCGGGGCTCCATGTCTAGCTTAGACCTTGTTTCCCCCTCCTAAATTTATGCACAAAGTATTAAATATAAACTAATTACAAAACTAAATGTACTGATTAAGACTAATTTGTAAGACGAATTTTAAGTCTAATTAGTCCATGATTTGACAATGTTGTGCCACAGTAAGCATGTGCTAATGACGGATTAATTAGGCTTAATAAATTCGTCTCGCGGATTACTGAGGACTTGTGTAATTTGTTTTATTATTACTATCCGAATATTTCTACGTGATATCCAGTGATATCCCTAAACTTTAGCCCCTCGATGACAGTTGGGTGTTTAGAGCAGAGTGGGTCAGTGGGGGAGCGAGAGTGACAGTCGCCTTGCCTCCCTATTTCTATTTGTACTAGAAGGGGAGGGGTCGGCAAGGCGGTTAAGTTAGTTGGAATCCGCGTCCTGTTCGTTTGGACTGGTTTGGCTTATAAGTCATGACTGAAAATACTACTGACTGATTTGGTGTAAGAGAAAAATATTATTCATTAGATGATAAACCATGGCTTATAAGCCAGCTGCCGATCTTCTGTGCATGTGCTTACCGGTATCAGCTGCGTGAGCAAACAGTGCATGCAGGCAGAGGAAAAGCCGAAAAGGGACAGAAGAATCCCAACAGGAGCGCAAATCTGACCGGAGTGGCTTTCGGCTTTTAGGAATGATTGTTTGGAAATATGAGCATTTTTAGCTCCTGTCTCGCAAAAGGAAAAAAAATTGGTCTGTGTAGTTTCTGGGATATGCGCAAACAGGGCCAATGTTGGCAACGAGGGTATGTTCGTTTGAATTTATCAGCCAACTTATTAGTTAGAATCTACATTATTTTTCTCTCACAATAAATCTGTTTCAGCCGACTCAATGAGGGTATGTTCGTTTGAATTTATCAGCCAACTTATTAGTTAGAATCTACATTATTTTTCTCTCACAATAAATCTGTTTCAGCCGACTTTAATACCAGTCCAACGGACCTGAGATTGAGCTGAAAGTCCCCTCGTAATCCTGGTTTCCTTTGGGGGCGGCCGCCTGAATCGACTCCCCAGTCCCCTCCCCCCGGAAAGCCAAAGGTGGAGGAGTTGGCCGGTGCGGCGCGGCGCAAAGGAGAAAAGTTGCCGGCTGGCGGCTGCCCTGGGTAGTGGGTTCGGGAGGAGGGCTACGGGGCCTTTAACTATGGTCGCTTCGCTGGGGTCCCGGCGACCGGGACGCAAAGCAAAAGCAGGCACGCTCCATGCATGCAGTGTACTACTTGTATCGTGGCTGGACCGCTGGAGACTCGAGAGTGTGAGTAGACTATTTTTTGGACTGCTGCTACAGTGCTACTGCAGCACGTCTGTCCACGTGACTCTCTGCTGCGGCTGTGGCGCAAATGCAAATCGGCCGGCTCTGCAATGTCACTACTACTGTCCGACACTCCCACATCCAAAAAGGAAAAAAAAAAGCAATCGAAGATTCAAAGCTAGGATTATTGTCCTGTTCGCTGGACTGAAAAGTCATCTATGAAGATACTGTTGGCTAATTTATTATGAAAAAAATACTATTCAATAACTGAAAACGTACGACATATAAACTAAGCGAATAGGACATATATTTTTTTTTATCGGAGAGAGTACGCATTGACAATAGATGATGGATGCTCCCTTTTCACCGGTCAATCAAGCTGCGCGCCCACGCAGTGCAATGCAAGCAGCTTGGAACTTCAGCGCACGCAAAGTCCAAAGACCCGATTTTTCTTAGGTCCATCACCACTCCAGGTCCTGGAACACGATGCGCCATGCCCATCTTCTGACCTGTTGCTGCCACGTGGTCACAGACAGTAAGCCCAGTTTCAGCCCCTCCACACTATCCATGCCAAACCAAGGAAAACTACTGGTACAACTATTTATCAAGACTTCCACATTTCCGTATAGTAGCAACAACTCCTGGCCATACAGGATAAACAAATTGTTAACAAGAAACAACCGTTCATTACTCCTTCAAAGCTGTGTCACTGTACGACAAAAAGAAATAATGCACATAACAGCATATCCCCAAGCCTTCCTTTCAACTGCTGTATTAATCAAAAGACAGAAATAATGCACAGTAAAAGCATACCCCCAGCCTTTGTTTCAACTGTCAATCAAAAGGAGACAGTACGTTACAGCATTGGACGGGTTTAACCAGTCCAGAACGCCTCACCCCTCACTAGCAGATCCGAAGAACTAAAGCAGAGCCAACCTTAGCAGAGAACTAGCAACAAAAGGACCAGAAAGCTCTTGAGACTCCTAACAACTAATCCTGCCTCTCCCCTCTCCAGGACTCCTAACAACTAATAATCCTGCGGCCTCACCTCTGTCGGGTAGTACATCAGCATCTTCATCATTTTGGCGAGCACACTAAGCTTGTCACCGAACCAATGCTGAGACCGGCTACAGTTGGTAGCCTCCACGAGCAGCTCACGAACCCCCTTGCACAGCTCGCCCGCCGTGCCTGAGAAGTCGAAGGCTCCGCCGAAGGCACACCAACGGCTCTGCCCTCGAACTCCCTGACCAACTGCCTATTCGTTTCGGTTTATTCGCTCGTATCTGACTTATAATCTACGACTTAAACAATGTTTTTCTCTCACACCAAACCAGTCAGCAGTACTTTCAGCCATGGTTTATAAGCCAATTCAGCCGAAACGAACAGGCTGCAAGTCATTGAAGGCCACCAGGTATCCTGTGTTGCCAGCCAGACCGAATTTTTTACATTTTGGTCCTTTTTGAAAGTTTCTCATAAATAGATCCCTGACGGAAAGAATTCAGAAAATGGACCTTTAGCTCGGCGCCAATGGTGCTGGCGCCGAGCTAACACGTCTCGGCGCCAGCATCTCTGGCGCCAAGCTCCTAGGCATGGTAGATGACATGGCAGTGATCTCGGCTCCAGTCACTCTGGCGCCGAGTTCACTGCCATTTAGCCCCGGCCAACCTTCCTGCCCGAGCATTCTTCCTCTTCTTTCTCCTCCCTCACGGGTTTTTTCTCTCCCCACTTCACCCTATCTCACGAATCGATATATTGGACCTTGGAAACTTTGATTTGATCCGTAGATCTTCGAGAGCAAGGTATTCTCGCTCCCCTCCTAATTTTTTCGTATCGATTCGGTATGTATTAGTCGGATTTTTGAACGTAATAATCGTCATCACTTAGGGTTTATTGTATGCATCAATATATGTATTATACAACCGTAGGATGATACCAAGGCGTGAAAAAGCTAGCAAACCTAGGCGCATATAGTTATGTTATGGGTTCATTGTTGTGCATCAAATGGGAAACCCTAGGTTTATGGTTTAATGTTAACTGCTTTGGGTTCTTAGAATGAAATTGGTTGTATTGTAATTATGGTTCTCATTGACATTTATTTGTGATATTTTGATTTATGTTTGTTAAATTACATCCGTTTTGTTAGATGCAAGAAATATTTCAGGAGGAGTTTTGGCGAAAAAGGGGTCGTCCTCGAGAATTATACCCCAACGCATCTAGCAAAGATGCCCCCGTCCCTCCCGACCTCTCTGTCCCTAACTGTGACTGTGGTTTCCCGGCCCATGTTTTTCAATCGAAACATCCAGACACAGCGGCGCGTTGCTTCTACACATGCAGTCGTTTTAATGTAAGAAATTATTTCCACTATCCTTTTTCTTTATTTGTGTAAGTATGCTACTAATATTATGTTAGAATCTCGTTGTGTAGGACCATGAGAGGTGCTTTTTCTTTCAGTGGATCGACGGTGCAGACAAATTTGATCCTAGGTACCTCCTTTTCGACGATTGGTTTAGAGGGAGATATTCACATGAGCACTTCAAGCGGTGGGTTCCACCCCCCTAACCCTCCGCCAATGACGGCTAAGGAGAAGCACCTAGCCGCAGTTAGACGACTCGAGGAACCTCCTCTGTGCGATTGTGGAGATCGAGCTGTGATAAACCCTAAGAATACGTTGGAGTTTGTGTGTCCAAACAAGCATGAAGTAAGAGTGTATGTGTTGAAATGTTGAGCTATATTTGTTCATATACTAATGTCTCCTTATTTAGGTGTTTTCATTGGCAAAGTGTCGTTTCAAGGAGTGGTTGTATGGTCCTAAGAACCAATGGCCAGAAGAACCACGAAAGGTTAAAGAAAAGAAGAAAGAAAGGGTAATTTATAAAGTACCTCCTGTCATGTGTGAATGTGGTGTTAAATCCAACTATGGCCTAGTCCCTTCGGAGCTTAGAATAGGCCATTATTGCGGCCATATGGTTGAGTATGATGAGGTTGGTTATTTTTGTGGTAAACATGAAATCATATTTTGTTTCTTTTGCTAAGACATATATGATAGAATTTTCCGTTTGAACAGAGCACTAGAAAATACAGGTGGGAATGTTATGATGGTCAAGCTAAGTTCTTGGATAAACTGAAGAAGAGGCAAGTAATTGCATGGAAGAGGGGATATGGACCTGACTATGTCAACCTGTTCGTTAAACATCACAAAGAAAAGATACGTGAGTTTGCTAAACAACGCGGTATTTGTAACCCAATCGATGTTGGGCTCAACAAATGGGGATTGAAGAGATGGATGACGTTAGAGGAGAGGGCAAGGAATGAGGCAAGGGAGGAGACAAGAGTACATATGTAGGTCTTGAACGAGCATGTTGTTGCATTATGTGGCAGTGAGTGCTTCAAAGTATTTTTTTTGTTGCGTGATTTTAAATGTAACATAATCGCATTGCTAACTTATTGCATTTTATGCATGAAGGGATTGTTGCAGCGAGGAAAATGCCGCAGAGCTGGCTCGTGCAAGGTATGAGGAGAAGAAGTTAGATGAGCATAGATCACGAGTTGGTCGCACCGTTCAATCACCAATTGTATTGTCTGATGAGGGGGACAAGGATGAGGACGACACTGGCAGACTCAGTGAGCTCATTGCTCTAGCAGAGGTGGGCTTGCAGGCGCAGGAGGCTGAGGACGATACTGGCAGACTGAGCGAGCTCATCGCTCTAGCAGAGGCGGGGTTGCAGGTGGAGCAGGCAGAGGAAGACACTGGCAGACTGAGTGAACTTATCGGTCTAGTAGAGGCGGGCTTATAGGCGGAGGAGGATGACGATGCGTTCTTCACTCAGGCCGCAGTGGCCGTAGATGAAGCGGAGGCCGCTTACTACAGGCGACAGGTAGGTCAAAGCAACGCAGGTGAGCCAAGCCACGACAACAGGGTTGTAGTAGAATACTGGTACTCGGATGATGAGTTGCTTACTCAGTACGTTTCAGACTAAGGATTTGGAAGTGCATTTGCCCCTATGTCTACTATCGGCACGTGCTTCTAGTATTATTATGTTGTGTAATGTGGCATAGTATTGAACATTTAATTATGTGGTTGTTTTTATTATTTATGGTCTTAATATTCCGCTTAATGATACAGACGTATTGAAATGTGAACACGTGCTGCAAATAAAACCTAACGACGTACGACATTATATAATTCAATACATGAAACAAATGAAATGACATGTGAGAACATGTACCGAACCTGGGTATAGAGTTTCATTTGACTAAACCTAACATGCCTTAGGTAATTAAACCAAACAACAAGCACATAGATGTGGCATATGAATAATATAAAGTCGTCCTAGTAGTGTGGCTACATAGCAAATTGTGTTGCACCTTCTCTATAGTAGCCTCCCGTTGTTGTTGGTGGTGGTGGCGGGGGTGCGGGCGTAGGCACGACGCGGGCGCGGCGCGAGCGAGGGAGGCCGATGGTGGAAGGGAGCGTGCGGCGACGACGACGACGATGGCGGCGCGGAGCTCGGCTATCCTAGGGCGAGAGAGGGACAGGAAGAGAGGAAGAGAGACACGGGCCATAGGTATTAAAGGCTCGGCATCAGTCACTCTAGTGCCGAGCTCAGCGCCAAGATCTATGGCGCCGAGCTCGGCGCCAGAGTGACTGGCGCCGAGATCACTGCCATGTCATCTACCATGCCTAGGAGCTCGGCGCCAGAGACGCTGGCGCCGAGACATGTTAGCTCAGCGCCAGCACCAATGACGCCGAGCTAAGGGTCTATTTCCTGAATTCTTTCCGCCAGAAGTCTATTTATGAGAAACTTTCAAAAAAAAGGATCAAAATGTAAAAAATCCGGTCAGCTAGATCCTAGCGGGTGAGGCTAGACAAGATTGCGTGGTGGGTCTCTAGGGCAGTGCTGAGGAGCATGTACAAAGCGCCGACATCATTGAGGCCGCACAGATTATCCTCGAACACAATCCACGAGCCTTGCTCCTGCTGGGAGCAGAGAAGCATGTGTAGAGCCATCGCGTGCTTGGGCGGCAACTGCGCTTACCTTGACACTGGAACCTGGAACCAGAAACGAGACGGAGCGACAAAGTACAGGCAACACGTAGCCCCCAGATCTCGGTTGCCACGGTCAAGGACTCCTAACAACTAATGATTGTTTGATTTTTCGGCAGCATATTCAGAGGACTATTCAACAAGTGAAGCTTAAATTTGATACAACTCAAAAAATAAAAGTTGATGATAATCCTTTCCCAAAGGATCAAAATATGGTTGATGCTAAATTATTCAAAGGGAAAGCTAAAGTTTTAACATCAACCAGAGCAAGAGAAACTGGAACAGTTGATCCGAAGATGCAAATATCGACTGATAAATATAGAGAAATCAAAAGGCATCGTGACAACAAAAGAGCCGATATGAGCAAGGAGAAACGTCGAGAGGTGGTGCGATGAGAACACGTATTATATCTCGAATTCTGTTGAATAAATGGCAACGATAGAAGGAGAAAGATTATCAGCACTGGTTAAAAGAGAAGGAATATCAACGTCAACAAGAAGAAGAGAGATATGAAAGAGAACAAGCTGAGTCACATTGGAATTGCCCTTTCTTCAGATATTGTTGGAACGAAGGTTTGAAATTGCCTACTAGAAATAATTGCCCAGAATGTAGCGAGCAATATTAGGAGTTTAGGCAATCTCAAGTCAACCACCGGTCTATCCATGATCGAATTGAATATCAACGTAATGATGTGGATCAGCACTTAAAAAATAGAAGCATTCATGATCGGCTTGGAAAGCGAGTTGTTGATAAGAATTGGACTGATTATGAAGAAGAAAATGATGAAGAGTATGCTTGACAGGAAGAACGGTGGTGTCTAGGAGGTTTAACAAGAAGTCAGAAGAGAAGATTACAATGCCTAAGGAGCAGAAAATTAGAACAGGCTCAGAAATCTAGTAAACCGTAAGTATGGCGTGCTAAACAAGCAGCCGATAAGGGTCAACCATCGGCTAATATTCAAATGGCTTTTCTTTTACCATCTGAATTTAAAGCTCTAGCAGATCAAAAACTTTATTCAGATTTTGATGAATTAGAGTATGAAGAGATGGCAGCCCAGTGAACATTGATACAACAAGCTATATTTGATAAATCAATTAAGCATCGATATTTGAAGGCTTTATATGTGAAAGGTTTTGTCGATGGAAAGCCGATGAGTAAAATGTTGGTTGATGGAGGTGCTTCTGTTAATTTGATGTCTTATACTACTTTTCGCAAGCTTGGTAAAGGACCAGAAGATCTCATTGAGACTGTCATAATGCTTAAGGATTTTGGGGTAATGCGTCCAAGACCAGGGGCAATAAATATTGAATTGACAATTGAAAGGAAGACTTTGCTCACTACATTTTTTTGTCATTGATAGAAAGGGTTCATACAGTTTACTCCTGGGTCGTGATTGAATTTATGTCAATTGTTGTGTACCATCAACTATGCATCAATGCTTGATTCAGTGGGGGCATGGAGACAATGTTGAGCTAGTTCATGCTAATGATTCTATGAGTATAGCAACAGCTGATCCAATGTATTGGGAACTAAAAGATTTTGAGTGTTTTTCTGGCAAGCTATGGGAAGGAGGCTTCATTAGAATCAATGATGAAGGCCAACAACCGATCCGAGCAGTCAGCTCTGAGAGTTTGTTTTAATGGATAATTCAATAAATGATACAGATGGTAAACTAGGACGTGGCTTTACATCGGCCGATGAGTTAGAAAAAAATAGATATTGGTCCTGTTCGCTTCTCTTATAATCCGTCTTTTTCAGCTTATTTTTTCAGTCAGAACAGTATTTTTCTCTCACAACAAATCAGCCGGAACAGTGTTTCGGCTTGTTTTTTCAGCGAAGTGAACGGGGCCATTGGTTCTGGAGATAGGTCTAGGCCAACGTATATAAGTGCTAAGTTGGATACTGAGTATAAGCAAGAGTTGATAGATTTGTTAAAGGAATTTAAAGATTATTTTGTTTGAGAATATTATGAAATACTTGGCTTATATCGATCAATTGTTGAACATCGGTTGCCAATCATACCTAGATATCGGTCATTTAAACAAGCGCTAAGGAGATTTAATCCAAATGTTCTTGATGACATTAAGAAGACTGAAAGACTATTAGAAGCAAAATTTATCCGACCTTGCCGATATATAGAGTGGATATCGAGTGTAGTTCCTGTGTATAAGAAAAATGGGAAGTTGAGAGTCTGTATTGATTTCAGGGATTTGAACAGGGCAACACCGATAGATGGTTATCCGATGCCAATACCCGATATGTTGGTAGATGCAGCGGCCGAGCACAAGATAATTAGCTTTATGTATGGTAATAAAGGTTATAATAAAAAAATGTGGCAATGTGATCAACACTATAGTAACTTTGACCAAATTTATAGGAAAAGAAAAAAATACATACAACTTGAAAATTAGCTTAATTAGATAGATTATAGAATATATTTTTACAATATACCTCTTTGATGTGGTAGACGTTGTTTGATGATTATTTTTATCAAAAAAAATAATGATATATGCCATTTATTTTGAAGCAATACCAAAGACACGTGTGTTTATAAAGTTGTTAATTATGGAGAAGCCTATGACACGTGGGCCATGCATCTTCAACGTTGAACTTAATTTACTAATGAAGTTCCGTCGGAGAGCTCATGGAATTAATAATATAATGATTTATGGTCAAATACAGATTGTGTACGTTGGATAAGTCGTTAGGAGGCAAATTCCTGACTCATGGGCTGTTGGTTAGAGATAGATCTTTCTTTTTCGATCTAATATAAATGTGTTTGCTTGGCCAGGAGGCCAATCGCCTCCTGTCTTCCCCCTATATAAACCGGCGCTCTGGGAGGACCGAGCGGGAAGACAGGAGGCGATTCTACTGGGTTCGGGCAGCCCACCCACGTTCCAGCGCTGGCCGGCGCAGGTGCCTCACCTGGGTACTACAATGATTAGGGTGATGTGTCCTCGTCGTGTTTGGAGCCTGTTAGTCAGGTGTAGTCTCTTTATATAGGTGTTGGTTTAGTTTGTGCACTAGGGCATATGTGGGTGTATTGTAGGTCTAGCTTGTGCACTAAGGCGTATGTGGGTGAGTTGTAGGTCTAGCTTGTGGGTAGCTGGTACTTAAAGTGTTGATGTGGGGGTATGGCCCCCAAGACATGGGCCGTACCATCGGAGGTGGCTCAGTCCATAAGATCAAGGCGTACACGGCGCTGCTCGGCATGCACCGCAAGACATTGTATAGTACCAAATAGGATACTTACCTTGTAACCATACCTCCTCTAGAGTATATAAGGAGAGGTAGGGGTCCCCTAGCGGATAGGCTGCATCAAGCTACTTGGTCATCCAGATCAATACAATACACCAAAGACACAGGACGTAGGGTATTACGTCGATCAGACGGTCCGAACCTGTCTAAATCATTGTCTCTGCGCCTTGTGTCACCATCCGGTTCCTGATTACGCGCATCCCCACCGACAAATCTACCATCGCGGGATGCCCCTTGGTGGACTGCCGAGCATATTCTGTCGACAGTTGGTGCGCCAGGTAGGGGTGTGCGCTTGATCCATGGCGAGCCAGATGGACCTCAAATCAACAGCGCATTCTCGTCATCAATCTCGTGGAGATCCATGCTGGTCCATGACGACGATTCATCGCTGGCTACATCAGCCCCGCGACAGCAGATCCAATCTCGGAACCACCTCCGAGGTCGCCTTCACCAACAACTCACCGCCCGCCAGGTGCTCGCCGTCAACGCCAACCAGACAATGCCATACGCCGCCGACCAGACGCTCTGTCCAAAGCTAAGTCACGCTTTAATATTATTCTAAATATTCTCCGATCTCCATATATCGCCATAATGTTTCTCCGAACTGTTTCTCTATATTTGCTCTCCAAACGATTTTCCGAACCCTCGAACAGTCTTGTTGATGCTCAGACGCCTCCAGAGACGGCCCTGTCTCCGGTTCCTCCCTACACGTGCTACGGGCTCCGCGCTCTACGTTATGGGTGGTCGGCAGCGGCTCCTTGGTCACGCCTGTTCCTCCTACACGTGCACGGGCTCCGCGCTCAACGTTATGGACTATGGGCTAGCTATGGCTGGAGACTCAGCTACACACTAACTGTTCAGGCAGTTTATGTTAAACATAAATATATTTTCACGCCAACTAATCGCCGAACTGCATACGCCGTTTCATCACCATTGCTGATTTTTCTCCGGAGTTTATTTATTTGTGCATCATGTACTACCCGTTCTACATGTTTGTATTGCAGGATCATCGTCCAGGTGATCGAACCACCTGGTGCTCGGACTTCTCCACCGATCAACTGGTTGGACCGCTTGGTTCATGGACTCCGTCGCCGACCAGTTGATCGGACTGTTCGCCGGTTGTTTCTACTCAATGTTCACTTCATCGCCGACAAGTTGACCAGACTGTTCGCCGCTTGTGCTTCATCGCCAGCTACGCCGGTTACTCCTCAGTGCTCGGATTCTTCGTGCTCGAGGACTAAGTGGACACACTTCACCGCACGGACGTCATCAGCTACGTCGGTGCTCGGACCTCGCTGCCTACGCCGAGGACTCCTCAGTGCTCGGACATCGCCGCCTACGCCGGGGACTCCTCGGTGCTCAGTCATCGCCAGCGACGCCAGGGACTCCTCGCTCCTCGATGCTCAGACATCGCCGCCTATGTCGGGGACTCCTCGGTGCTCGGACATCGCCGCCTACGCCGGGGACTCCTCGCTCCTCGGTGCTGGGTCATCGCCAGCGACGCCGGGGACTCCTCGCTCCTCGGTGCTCGGACATCGCCGCCTACATTGGGGACTTCTCGTTCCTCGGTGTTCGGACATCACCAGTGACGCCGGGGACTCCTCGCTCCTCGATGCTCGACTCCTCGGTGCTCGGTCATCGCCAGCGACGCCGGGAACTCCTTGCTTCTCGATGCTCTGTCATCGCCAGCGACACCGAGAACTCCTCGCTCCTCGGTGCTCGAACATCACCGCCTACGCTGAGGACTCCTCGGTGCTCGGATGTCGCCGCCTACGCCGAGGACTCCTCGCTCCTCGGTGCTCGGTCATCACCAGCGACGTTGGGGACTCCTCGCTCCTCAGTGCTCGGACATCGCCGCCTACGTCGGGGACTCCTCGTTCCTCGGTGCTCGGACATCACCAGCGACGCTGGGGACTCCTCACTCCTCGGTTCTCGATCATCATCAGCGACGCTGGGGACTCCTCGCTCCTCGGTGCTTGGTCATTGCCAGTGACACCGGAGACTCCTCACTCCTCGGTGCTCGGACATCGCCAGCTTCACTGGGGCCTCCTCGGTGCTCGGACATTGCCGCCTACGTCGGGACTCCTCAGTGCTCGGTCATCGTCAGCGACTCCAGGGACTTCTCGCTCCTTGGTGCTCAGACCTTGCCGCCTACGCCGGGGACTCCTCGCTCCTCGGTGCTCGGTCATCGCCAGCGACATCGGGGACTCCTCGCTCCTCGGTGCTCGGTCATCGCCAGCGACACCGAGGACTCCTCGCTCCTCGGTGCTCGGTCATCGCCAGCGACGTCGGGGACTCATCGCTCCTCAGTGCTCGGACATCGCCACCTACGCTGGGGACTCCTCGCTCCTTGGTGCCCGGTCATCGCCAGCGACGCCGGGGACTCCTCGCTCCTCGGTGCTCGGACATCGCCAGCGACGCCGGAGACTCCTCGTTCCTCGGTGCTCGGTCATCGCCAGCGACGCCGGGGACTCCTCGCTCCTTGGTGCTCGAACATCGCCAGCAACGCCGGGGACTCCTCGCTCCTCGGTGCTCGGACATTGCCAACGACGCCGGGGACTCCTCGCTCCACGGTGCTCGATCATCGCCAGCGATGTCGAGGACTCCTCGCTCCTCGGTGCTCGGTCATCGCCGCCTAAGCCGGGGACTCCTCGGTGCTCAGTCATCACCAGTGACGCCGGGGACTCCTCGCTCCTCGGTGCTCGGTCATTGCCGCCTACGTCGAGGACTCCTCGCTCCTCGCTCCTCGCTCCTCGACGCTCGGTCATCGCCGCCTACACCAGGGACTCCTCGTTCCTCGGTGCTCGGTCATCGCCGCCTATGCCGGGGACTCCTCGCTCCTTGTGTCTCGGTCATCGCCAGCTACGCCGGGAACTCCCTGGGTGGTCGGACATCGTCCGCTACGCCGGGGACTCCTCGGTGCTCGAATCTTGCTACGTCTCATCGGTGTGCTATCAAGCTTGCTCCTGCTGTTCGGATCAGGGTGTTGATCTTGGGCAGCACGTCTAGGGTCTTGATACGCGCATGTCAGACGATGTCGGCAAGCTTTCAGACTTCTTTGACCCTGCTACAAGATTCATTCTTCATCTCCAGCAGGCTCGGGGACTAAGAGGGCACACTTCACCTTGCGGTGAATGTGCTTGTTCTCATCTCAAGGCTACGCCCGAGGACTAGCTTGCTGCCGGCTGGTCTCTACTTTATGACCCTAGCACCACGTGACCGCGTCACCTACTGTCAGGCTCGGGGACTAGCTGTGGGGGTATGGCCCCCAAGACATGGGCCCGCACCATCGGAGGTGGCTCAACCTACAAGATCAAGGCATGCACGACGCTGCTCGGCGTGCACCGCAAGACATTATATGTACCAAATAGGATACTTACCTTGTAACCCTACCTCCTCTAAAGTATATAAGGAGAGGTAGGGGTCCCCCTAGCGGATAGGCTGCATCAAGCTACTTGGTTGTCCAGATTAATACAATACACCAAAGACACAGGACGTAGGGTATTACGTCGATCAGACGGCCCGAACCTGTCTAAATCGCTGTCTCTGCGCTTTGTGTCACCATCGGTTCATGATTACGCGCATCCCCACCGACAAATCTACCATCGCGGGATGCCCCTCGGTGGACTGCCGAACATATTCTGTCGATAGTCGAGTCATTAAAAAAAGGCACTCTGGCCAACAGGAGGGCCCCTTCGTTAGACTGTCTCCAATAAGGAGACCCAAACCCACAATGGGTAGTGAGAGACCCAAATCAGCCTCCAACAGAGTATCTATACGGGAGACCTATTTGGATTGCCTGAGAGACACCACCCAAATATGGATATCCTCTCTCCTAGAAACCCATTTGCAGAAAAGATCTCTTTTGGGTCTTGTTGTTGGAGAAGATGCCGAATATATATTGAACCTTTTGCCTGTAGCGCTACCCAAAGTACGAATAGGTCTTGTATTTAGGTGTTGTTGTTGGAGATAGCCTTACACGCATCCAGACTGAGGCCAAAAGCTGCTACGCCCACCATGGTCCACGCTAATAAGGCCGTGGTAGGCTGTCCCTGGCTGCTGCACAAGCCAACGCCAGCAAGTCACCGATCCTTTGGTTGTTGGCCGCATCGTACACGCTCACGTCCATAAGTCGACGACATCTTCTTCAAGTTCAACCGCGACCATGCCATCTATTACGGCTGTCACGTTTACTGGTGGGCATCCAATCTAGATGCTGTCAACAAGTTCCATATGAGCATGAGCAACTGCTCGTAAGATGCATATACTCCAAGCTAGTTATTGGCTCTATTATTTCTACGATGGTGAAGAGGTCATATTGGCCGGATCACATTACTTTCTGAACTCGACGAAAAGGTTGTATTGACCGGATCACATTACTTTCCGAACTCGGCGAAGAGGCCGTATTGGCTGGATCACATTACTTTCCAAACTCAGGATGCTGGTAATTACAGCGAGGGGTTGCCCTCACCGAGCTCGATGATTTGATTGCGATGCGCGAGACGGGAAACCCCCATTCGTTGCGATGACGGAAAGTCAAGACAACACGAGACGAGAATGTCCTTGTTTCGTTATAAACTATCGACAACCAGGAGGCTGTCAATTTGATCTCATGAGAAAGCATTGTCCAAGCAATACTTATACCGCTAATTTATTACTCTGGCCAAGTGCTGACAAGGCGAGGTCTCTACTCCACCACACGTCCCAATTAATGGGATTGAACACATCGTTTGTTAGGCACCGATGAGGCAAAGGCAGCTCACACACTACCGTGTTAATGAAGGGGCCGACGTACATGACTGGGCACCGACGAGGCGAAAGTCATCCCCTTCATCAACAATATATTATGTTTACTCTGACGTGGAGATGTCATGACCGAGTTTCGGCGACATAAAGGCACACATTCTATTACGCCATATATCGCATATGGCTGATGATGATCAATTAAAATATTCGATGACCATGAAAGTGCAGCTTAATCAGAGTTTTTTCTTAAGCTCGTCTTGCGGATGTAATTAACCTGCCGGCTCTAACAGGGCCCGGGGAATCGGCGAACCACACAATTTTCTACAAGTCAGACCTCTCCTTAAGATGACACTGAACACGGAAGAAGACATTTTTCCGTTGATCATGTATTTGTATATTCAAGAAAGAATTAATGAAATATGTGGTTCTCGAATGTAGTACATGTGTCTCATTTGCATTACATTATTTTATTCATGTCTTCGTTCGGTTTTCGACAAAATAGACGTTAATATTCTTTTCTATAAATTTGGTCAAAGTTATTATAGTTTGACTTAAGACAAAACTGGATTTCTTATATTTTATGACAGAGGGAGTATATAGCGTAGCAAGTCAAGTTCATTCCGAGAAAGAGTTGAAATTTCTACCTTTTATAATCTAATGCATCTACCATAAATTGAATAGCTTCCTTTTTTCCTTTAATATTCTTTCCCCATCCTCTCAAATTTTTTTGTTTTAATATTATTTGCCCACCCTCTCAAATATTGTTGGGTGCGTTGTATTTTATGCTGTCCTTTTTTGCATAGAACTAGCACCCATATTAACTTCTGCTACTTGTTTGTAGAGAACCTTTCTAAGAACCATTTCAATTCAATTTGGAAAGGCCGTTGGTTACCTCTAATAGGAGTTCTCTGATTCTCTCCCTATATGACCTACATAAATTCCTGTAATCAGCTTGTACTTACAAAATACCCTGTTTGTTTCGCTGAAATTTGACTGATGCTGCTGTTTATGCTGATTTGTTATGAGAGAAAAACATTGTTTCTTCGCTGAAAGTATTGTTGAAGTAGTGCTGAAGAACAGAGTGTAATGGTTTTCGGATATCAACATGTAACTTGGAACAACGCCTTCAGAAGTTCAACATCTATATCTATACCTAATGATAAAGAGGCAAAATTTTAGTCCATTTTTTGTTTATCTATTTTTTAGTCCGTCTTCCTCTAACTACCGCACAGAGTGTTTCTTCCGTCCGGACTTACCTATATATATCCCGTACTCAAACGAGTTAGAATAGCTTTTATCTTGGATGATACGGAGTCCGATTTTAAAACGTATTGGATCGTATATGTGAACAGAACTCATAAGTCGTTTAGAACAACATGCGTGATACGGAGTCCGATTCCCATAATGTACCCTCATGTTGGTCCGTCGTTTTGAATTCCATGCGATTTAGCTGACGCAAAGTAATACTCCCTCTGTTCCTCAGTCTCCGTCGCCTGAGCGTTTTTCGTTTTTCTACTAGTCTCCGTCGTATTAGCTTCTTTCCTAGTTTTCTCGGTAGCGCATGCTTCTTTCCCGGTCTCTGTCGCCTTGTTTCATCTGCGCAGTCTTTACTACGCCGCCAGCTCTGTTAGCTTTTATACGTATCCGACATTTCCTCCGTTTGCCCATGTACTGCCTCTTCCGTGACCACGACACCGAGCCATCGAGTGCCCAAGCCATCGTCGATCCTCATCGCCATCGTGGTGTGAACTGGGCGCCGGATTCATGCGTCGAAGAAGAAGAGGATCAGCAGGAGATTGCCCCTGCCGAAGAAGATGATGCTGACGTCTTTCATGCTCTAATGCAACTTGCATCAACTGAGGTAACCAAGTTTCAATCTGACAAGGAAAGAGAAGATTGCACTAGCTTGCTGCTCCCTGTCTACCTTCCTCTTTTGTATGGACAACATGAACAGCATGTGCACGATGCCTCTGTTACTTTGTTTTGGATTGGACGTGGCCTTGTTCATGGGTATGCTTTGGTTTAGTTTTATCGATGATTTTTGTTTTGATGTTGGATGTCATCTGAACAGTGTAAACAGATTCCTTCGAGCCGGCGGCGGAGGGCGGTGCGTCGTATCTACTCCGGCGGAGACAGATGGGTTGTGGGTGGGCTGTGGCTGATGTCTGGGGCGATGGGCCGGGCCAAGATGTGTTTCCTACCTTCCTCCGATTTCTGTAAGCGACCTCTATAGGTTACTCGGTTTTCCTATTTGATAAAGATCGGTGATTAGGTTACATGTCCATCCGAGTTAAAGTCTCGACCTGGCATAGGTATTCGTATTTTCCTGAATTTATTCCATGATTTAACGGTGCTATATTTTCAGTAGTAGGCGACGTCCTCGTCGACAACGAGGCGCCAGTGGTGACTTCATGAATTCCAAGCTGGCTCAGTCCTTCGGAGGTGCTCATAGGGTAAGGTTTACGTATGTGTGTTCATAGAGGTGAGGTGCGTGCGTTGTGGGCGTCTACGTTGTACTGTGTAATTCTAGAAAAAAACTTCAAAACACTCAAAATTGTTAGAGCAATTTCAAAGGTTAGTTAAGAATATATTCTAAAAATCCATGATTAGCCGTTCTCTAAAATAAATTCTTCTTAAAAATTTCTTGTTTCTATATTCAAATTTTTCTTTGTCGCTAGACGCCTTGTTGGCCAAACTGTAGACTTTGGTGGCTGGCAGCCCACGAAAATCAGCCAAAACAGACATATTGTCGCGATCTCGTGCTTCTAGCGACAGCCAGGTAAATTAGGAGACGAGCTTGGAGAGTCAATTGGGACGATTTTAAGCCCATATATTAACTATACCAGATGAGTGTCCGTGCGTTGCAACGGGTGCAATATAAATTGAATGAGATGTTTGTTAAAGTCAAAATCAAGAATATATCAATTCAATTTTTCACGTTTATTATACCATGATAATGTCTAGAAACACATTCATTATCGTAATGAATCTGAAATAAAGCTAGGCTTGTAGCTTGTTGTCTGAAAGTTACGACAAACGCAGTTGCCTCAAAGGCTGAAAATTTATTGGTAGGCATCGAATTGAATTTATCCATGCTCTGTCTTGCCAAAACATGTATACGCGGACTTACAATATCCTAGTCAGAATGAGGCATGACAATAATTCATTTTTTGGGAAAAATATTTATTGTCAACACGCAACGCGCGTGACGACGAACGAGATTTGGATCACAATCATGATCATTGTGTGTGATATTCCAATAAATTCCTTTCTCTTCTCATAATTCTCTTTCTGTTTTATTTCATTTTATTTACTTGTCTTACAGTGTCTCCATGCGGTGATATTTGCCTGCCGGTGATTTCGTAAGTTTTATTCCATTTTATTTACTTGCCTTCTAATGTCTCCATGCGGTTATTATTTGCTTGCCGGATATGAATCACATGAGATGCGGTGACTATTTGCCTGTCGGATATGGATCGCATGAGATGCGGTGATTATTTGCCTACCGGATATAGATCGCATGAGTATTTTGATCCTGTCGGGTAGATATTGACAATCCGTATGTTTTTGTTGTAGAGATATGGCTTCAGAGATCCTTTTAGCTAATTTCTTGGAGTTGTTCTTGGAATTACCTCCTCCTTCTGGTTGGGAATGGTTTGGAAGGTGATTTTATCTTTTTTAGTTAATGAAAACACGATAAATACTTGATTAGAAAAAAAATTATAGCTCCCGAAAATACCTATACATACTGCAAAAAAAAAGATTTAGCACTAGAAGAAAATCGACAAAAAATAGTAATTTCCCAAAACATTCAATAATTGATGTCTAAACGCGTTTTGAAAACTCTCACAACATAAGAAACAACTAGTACGAATGCATTCACACATTAATGTATGTTGCATTCATGCTGGTCGCATCTCATTTTTTGTTGTGTAGTTTTTAAAACATGTTTATACACTAATTGGGACGTTTTGGGAATTTTCTAGAATTGTTAGATATTTTTCTCATTTCCCTAGTGCAAAGTCTAATTTTTAAAGTTTATAGAGATGTTTTCATGAGCTCTAAATATGTTATTTGGATTTTTCGTATTTTAACGTATCTGTAGGATTTATTTTAAAATTTTTAGATGCTTAGAGGCATTTTCGAGAATTAAACAATCTTGTCAAGTGTTTATTAAATTTGTTTAACTTAAAAAAGACAAAACTGCCTTCCGGAGCAAGCAGGTCATTCAAGCGTTTTGAGTACTCCTCAGGGGTCAGATGTCCTGTTCTAAAGTGCCAAGATAAAAGAAAATTTAATAATAATAATAATAATTATTATTATTATTATTAAGGGCCCCCCTATGCAAAACGTTTAGCAGGAGCAGCAGCACGGCGCACGAGCTGAGCAACCTGCTCCGGGGCTCCATGTCTAGCTTAGACCTTGTTTCCCCCTCCTAAATTTCACAAAGTATTAAATATAAACTAATTACAAAACTAAATGTACTGATTAAGACTAATTTGTAAGACGAATTTTAAGTCTAATTAGTCCATGATTTGACAATGTTGTGCCACAGTAAGCATGTGCTAATGACGGATTAATTAGGCTTAATAAATTCGTCTCGCGGATTACTGAGGACTTGTGTAATTTGTTTTATTATTACTATCCGAATATTTCTACGTGATATCCAGTGATATCCCTAAACTTTAGCCCCTCGATGACAGTTGGGTGTTTAGAGCAGAGTGGGTCAGTGGGGGAGCGAGAGTGACAGTCGCCTTGCCTCCCTATTTCTATTTGTACTAGAAGGGGAGGGGTCGGCAAGGCGGTTAAGTTAGTTGGAATCCCGTCCTGTTCGTTTGGACTGGTTTGGCTTATAAGTCATGACTGAAAATACTACTGACTGATTTGGTGTAAGAGAAAAATATTATTCATTAGATGATAAACCATGGCTTATAAGCCAGCTGCCGATCTTCTGTGCATGTGCTTACCGGTATCAGCTGCGTGAGCAAACAGTGCATGCAGGCAGAGGAAAAGCCGAAAAGGGACAGAAGAATCCCAACAGGAGCGCAAATCTGACCGGAGTGGCTTTCGGCTTTTAGGAATGATTGTTTGGAAATATGAGCATTTTTAGCTCCTGTCTCGCAAAAGGAAAAAAATTGGTCTGTGTAGTTTTGGGATATGCGCAAACAGGGCCAATGTTGGCAACGAGGGTATGTTCGTTTGAATTTATCAGCCAACTTATTAGTTAGAATCTACATTATTTTTCTCTCACAATAAATCTGTTTCAGCCGACTCAATGAGGGTATGTTCGTTTGAATTTATCAGCCAACTTATTAGTTAGAATCTACATTATTTTTCTCTCACAATAAATCTGTTTCAGCCGACTTTAATACCAGTCCAACGGACCTGAGATTGAGCTGAAAGTCCCCTCGTAATCCTGGTTTCCTTTGGGGGCGGCCGCCTGAATCGACTCCCCAGTCCCCTCCCCCGGAAAGCCAAAGGTGGAGGAGTTGGCCGGTGCGGCGCGGCGCAAAGGAGAAAAGTTGCCGGCTGGCGGCTGCCCTGGGTAGTGGGTTCGGGAGGAGGGCTACGGGGCCTTTAACTATGGTCGCTTCGCTGGGGTCCCGGCGACCGGGACGCAAAGCAAAAGCAGGCACGCTCCATGCATGCAGTGTACTACTTGTATCGTGGCTGGACCGCTGGAGACTCGAGAGTGTGAGTAGACTATTTTTTGGACTGCTGCTACAGTGCTACTGCAGCACGTCTGTCCACGTGACTCTCTGCTGCGGCTGTGGCGCAAATGCAAATCGGCCGGCTCTGCAATGTCACTACTACGTCCGACACTCCCACATCCAAAAAGGAAAAAAAAAAAAGGCAATCGAGATTCAAAGCTAGGATTATTGTCCTGTTCGCTGGACTGAAAAGTCATCTATGAAGGATACTGTTGGCTAATTTATTATGAAAAAATACTATTCAATACTGAGAAAACGTACGACATATAAACTAAGCGAATAGGACATATATTTTTTTTTATCGGAGAGAGTACGCATTGACAATAGATGATGGATGCTCCCTTTTCACCGGTCAATCAGCTGCGCGCCCACGCAGTGCAATGCAAGCAGCTTGGAACTTCAGCGCACGCAAAGTCCAAAGACCCCGATTTTTCTTAGGTCCATCACCACTCAGGTCCTGGAAACACGATGCGCCATGCCCATCTTCTGACCTGTTGCTGCCACGTGGTCACAGACAGTAAGCCCAGTTTCAGCCCCTCCACACTATCCATGCCAAACCAAGGAAAACTACTGGTACAACTATTTATCAAGACTTCCACATTTCCGTATAGTAGCAACAACTCCTGGCCATACAGGATAAACAAATTGTTAACAAGAAACAAACCGTTCATTACTCCTTCAAAGCTGTGTCACTGTACGACAAAAAAGAAATAATGCACATAACAGCATATCCCCAAGCCTTCCTTTCAACTGCTGTATTAATCAAAAGACAGAAATAATGCACAGTAAAGAAGCATACCCCCAGCCTTTGTTTCAACTGTCAATCAAAAAGGAGACAGTACGTTTACAGCATTGGACGGGTTTAACCAGTCCAGAACTGCCTCACCCCTCACTAGCAGATCCGAAGAACTAAAGCAGAGCCAACCTTAGCAGAGAACTAGCAACAAAAGGACCAGAAAGCTCTTGAGACTCCTAACAACTAATCCTGCCTCTCCCCTCTCCAGGACTCCTAACAACTAATAATCCTGCGGCCTCACCTCTGTCGGGTAGTACATCAGCATCTTCATCATTTTGGCGAGCACACTAAGCTTGTCACCGAACCAATGCTGAGAACCGGCTACAGTTGGTAGCCTCCACGAGCAGCTCACGAACCCCCCTGCACAGCTCGCCCGCCGGTGCCTGAGAAGTCGAAGGCTCCGCCGAAGGCACACCAACGGCTCTGCCCTCGAACTCCCTGACCAACTGCCTATTCGTTTCGTTTTATTCGCTCGTATCTGACTTATAATCTACGACTTAAACAATGTTTTTCTCTCACACCAAACCAGTCAGCAGTACTTTCAGCCATGGTTTATAAGCCAATTCAGCCGAAACGAACAGGCTGCAAGTCATTGAAGGCCACCAGGTATCCTGTGTTGCCAGCCAGACCGAATTTTTACATTTTGGTCCTTTTGTGAAAGTTTCTCATAAATAGATCCCTGACGGAAAGAATTCAGAAAATGGACCTTTAGCTCGGCGCCAATGGTGCTGGCGCCGAGCTAACACGTCTCGGCGCCAGCATCTCTGGCGCCAAGCTCCTAGGCATGGTAGATGACATGGCAGTGATCTCGGCTCCAGTCACTCTGGCGCCGAGTTCACTGCCATTTAGAGCCCCGGCCAACCTTCCTGCCCGAGCATTCTTCCTCTTCTTTCTCCTCCCTCCACGGGTTTTTTCTCTCCCCACTTCACCCTATCTCACGAATCGATATATTGGACCTTGGAAACTTTGATTTGATCCGTAGATCTTCGAGAGCAAGGTATTCTCGCTCCCCTCCTAATTTTTTCGTATCGATTCGGTATGTATTAGTCGGATTTTTGAACGTAATAATCGTCATCACTTAGGGTTTATTGTATGCATCAATATATGTATTATACAACCGTAGGATGATACCAAGGCGTGAAAAGCTAGCAAACCTAGGCGCATATAGTTATGTTATGGGTTCATTGTTGTGCATCAAATGGGAAACCCTAGGTTTATGGTTTAATGTTACACTGCTTTGGGTTCTTAGAATGAAATTGGTTGTATTGTAATTATGGTTCTCATTGACATTTATTTGTGATATTTTGATTTATGTTTGTTAAATTACATCCGTTTTGTTAGATGCAAGAAATATTTCAGGAGGAGTTTTGGCGAAAAAGGGGTCGTCCTCGAGAATTATACCCCAACGCATCTAGCAAAGATGCCCCCGTCCCTCCCGACCTCTCTGTCCCTAACTGGTGACTGTGGTTTTCCGGCCCATGTTTTTCAATCGAAACATCCAGACACAGCGGCGCGTTGCTTCTACACATGCAGTCGTTTTTAATGTAAGAAATTATTTCCACTATCCTTTTTCTTATTTGTGTAAGTATGCTACTAATATTATGTTAGAATCTCGTTGTGTAGGACCATGAGAGGTGCTTTTTCTTTCAGTGGATCGACGGTGCAGACAAATTTGATCCTAGGTACCATCCTTTTCGACGATTGGTTTAGAGGGAGATATTCCACATGAGCACTTCAAGCGGTGGGTTCCACCCCCCTAACCCTCCGCCAATGACGGCTAAGGAGAAGCACCTAGCCGCAGTTAGACGACTCGAGGAACCTCCTCTGTGGCGATTGTGGAGATCGAGCTGTGATAAACCCTAAGAATACGTTGGAGTTTGTGTGTCCAAACAAGCATGAAGTAAGAGTGTATGTGTTGAAATGTTGAGCTATATTGTTTCATATACTAATGTCTCCTTATTTAGGTGTTTCATTGGCAAAGTGTCGTTTCAAGGAGTGGTTGTATGGTCCTAAGAACCAATGGCCAGAAGAACCACGAAAGGTTAAAGAAAAAGAAAGAAGAAAGGGTAATTTATAAAGTACCTCCTGTCATGTGTGAATGTGGTGTTAAATCCAACTATGGCCTAGTCCCTTCGGAGCTTAGAATAGGCCATTATTGCGGCCATATGGTTGAGTATGATGAGGTTGGTTTATTTTTGTGGTAAACATGAAATCATATTTTGTTTCTTTTGCTAAGACATATATGATAGAATTTTCCGTTTGAACAGAGCACTAGAAAATACAGGTGGGAATGTTATGATGGTCAAGCTAAGTTCTTGGATAAACTGAAGAAGAGGCAAGTAATTGCATGGAAGAGGGGGATATGGACCTGACTATGTCAACCTGTTCGTTAAACAATCACAAAGAAAAGATACGTGAGTTTGCTAAACAACGCGGTATTTGTAACCCAATCGATGTTGGGCTCAACAAATGGGGATTGAAGAGATGGATGACGTTAGAGGAGAGGGCAAGGAATGAGGCAAGGGAGGAGACAAGAGTACATATGTAGGTCTTGAACGAGCATGTTGTTTGCATTATGTGGCAGTGAGTGCTTCAAAGTATTTTTTTTGTTGCGTGATTTTAAATGTAACATAATCGCATTGCTAACTTATTGCATTTTATGCATGAAGGGATTGTTGCAGCGAGGAAAATGCCGCAGAGCTGGCTCGTGCAAGGTATGAGGAGAAGAAGTTAGATGAGCATAGATCACGAGTTGGTCGCACCGTTCAATCACCAATTGTATTGTCTGATGAGGGGGACAAGGATGAGGACGACACTGCAGACTCAGTGAGCTCATTGCTCTAGCAGAGGTGGGCTTGCAGGCGCAGGAGGCTGAGGACGATACTGGCAGACTGAGCGAGCTCATCGCTCTAGCAGAGGCGGGGTTGCAGGTGGAGCAGGCAGAGGAAGACACTGGCAGACTGAGTGAACTTATCGGTCTAGTAGAGGCGGGCTTATAGGCGGAGGAGGATGACGATGCGTTCTTCACTCAGGCCGCAGTGGCCGTAGATGAAGCGGAGGCCGCTTACTACAGGCGACAGGTAGGTCAAAGCAACGCAGGTGAGCCAAGCCACGACAACAGGGTTGTAGTAGAATACTGGTACTTCGGATGATGAGTTGCTTACTCAGTACGTTTCAGACTAAGGATTTGGAAGTGCATTTGCCCCTATGTCTACTATCGGCACGTGCTTCTAGTATTATTATGTTGTGTAATGTGGCATAGTATTGAACATTTAATTATGTGGTTGTTTTTATTATTTATGGTCTTAATATTCCGCTTAATGATACAGACGTATTGAAATGTGAACACGTGCTGCAAATAAAACCTAACGACGTACGACATTATATAATTCAATACATGAAACAAATGAAAATGACATGTGAGAACATGTACCGAACCTGGGTATAGAGTTTCATTTGACTAAACCTAACATGCCTTAGGTAATTAAACCAAACAACAAGCACATAGATGTGGCATATGAATAATATAAAGTCGTCCTAGTAGTGTGGCTACATAGCAAATTGTGTTGCACCTTCTCTATAGTAGCCTCCCGTTGTTGTTGTGTGGTGGTGGCGGGGGTGCGGGCGTAGGCACGACGCGGGCGCGGCGCGAGCGAGGGAGGCCGATGGTGGAAGGGAGCGTGCGGCGACGACGACGACGATGGCGGCGCGGAGCTCGGCTATCCTAGGGCGAGAGAGGGACAGGAAGAGAGGAAGAGAGACCCGGGCCATAGGTATTAAAGGCTCGGCATCAGTCACTCTAGTGCCGAGCTCAGCGCCAAGATCTATGGCGCCGAGCTCGGCGCCAGAGTGACTGGCGCCGAGATCACTGCCATGTCATCTACCATGCCTAGGAGCTCGGCGCCAGAGACGCTGGCGCCGAGACATGTTAGCTCAGCGCCAGCACCAATGACGCCGAGCTAAGGGTCTATTTCCTGAATTCTTTCCGCCAGAAGTCTATTTATGAGAAACTTTCAAAAAAAAGGATCAAAATGTAAAAAATCCGGTCAGCTAGATCCTAGCGGGTGAGGCTAGACAAGATTGCGTGGTGGGTCTCTAGGGCAGTGCTGAGGAGCATGTACAAAGCGCCGACATCATTGAGGCCGCACAGATTATCCTCGAACACAATCCACGAGCCTTGCTCCTGCTGGGAGCAGAGAAGCATGTGTAGAGCCATCGCGTGCTTGGGCGGCAACTGCGCTTACCTTGACACTGGAAACCTGGAACCAGAAACGAGACGGAGCGACAAAGTACAGGCAACACGTAGCCCCCAGATCTCGGTTGCCACGGTCAAGGACTCCTAACAACTAATGATTGTTTGATTTTTCGGCAGCATATTCAGAGGACTATTCAACAAGTGAAGCTTAAATTTGATACAACTCAAAAAATAAAAGTTGATGATAATCCTTCCCAAAGGATCAAAATATGGTTGATGCTAAATTATTCAAAGGGAAAGCTAAAGTTTTAACATCAACCAGAGCAAGAGAAACTGGAACAGTTGATCCGAAGATGCAAATATCGACTGATAAATATAGAGAAATCAAAAGGCATCGTGACAACAAAAGAGCCGATATGAGCAAGGAGAAACGTCGAGAGGTGGTGCGATGAGAACACGTATTATATCTCGAATTCTGTTGAATAAATGGCAACGATAGAAGGAGAAAGATTATCAGCACTGGTTAAAAGAGAAGGAATATCAACGTCAACAAGAAGAAGAGAGATATGAAAGAGAACAAGCTGAGTCACATTGGAATTGCCCTTTCTTCAGATATTGTTGGAACGAAGGTTTGAAATTGCCTACTAGAAATAATTGCCCAGAATGTAGCGAGCAATATTAGGAGTTTAGGCAATCTCAAGTCAACCACCGGTCTATCCATGATCGAATTGAATATCAACGTAATGATGTGGATCAGCACTTAAAAAATAGAAGCATTCATGATCGGCTTGGAAAGCGAGTTGTTGATAAGAATTGGACTGATTATGAAGAAGAAAATGATGAAGAGTATGCTTGACAGGAAGAACGGTGGTGTCTAGGAGGTTTAACAAGAAGTCAGAAGAGAAGATTACAATGCCTAAGGAGCAGAAAATTAGAACAGGCTCAGAAATCTAGTAAACCGTAAGTATGGCGTGCTAAACAAGCAGCCGATAAGGGTCAACCATCGGCTAATATTCAAATGGCTTTTCTTTTACCATCTGAATTTAAAGCTCTAGCAGATCAAAAACTTTATTCAGATTTTGATGAATTAGAGTATGAAGAGATGGCAGCCCAGTGAACATTGATACAACAAGCTATATTTGATAAATCAATTAAGCATCGATATTTGAAGGCTTTATATGTGAAAGGTTTTGTCGATGGAAAGCCGATGAGTAAAATGTTGGTTGATGGAGGTGCTTCTGTTAATTTGATGTCTTATACTACTTTTCGCAAGCTTGGTAAAGGACCAGAAGATCTCATTGAGACTGTCATAATGCTTAAGGATTTTGGGGTAATGCGTCCAAGACCAGGGGCAATAAATATTGAATTGACAATTGAAAGGAAGACTTTGCTCACTACATTTTTTTGTCATTGATAGAAAGGGTTCATACAGTTTACTCCTGGGTCGTGATTGAATTTATGTCAATTGTTGTGTACCATCAACTATGCATCAATGCTTGATTCAGTGGGGGCATGGAGACAATGTTGAGCTAGTTCATGCTAATGATTCTATGAGTATAGCAACAGCTGATCCAATGTATTGGGAACTAAAAGATTTTGAGTGTTTTTCTGGCAAGCTATGGGAAGGAGGCTTCATTAGAATCAATGATGAAGGCCAACAACCGATCCGAGCAGTCAGCTCTGAGAGTTTGTTTTAATGGATAATTCAATAAATGATACAGATGGTAAACTAGGACGTGGCTTTACATCGGCCGATGAGTTAGAAAAAAATAGATATTGGTCCTGTTCGCTTCTCTTATAATCCGTCTTTTTCAGCTTATTTTTTCAGTCAGAACAGTATTTTTCTCTCACAACAAATCAGCCGGAACAGTGTTTCGGCTTGTTTTTTCAGCGAAGTGAACGGGGCCATTGGTTCTGGAGATAGGTCTAGGCCAACGTATATAAGTGCTAAGTTGGATACTGAGTATAAGCAAGAGTTGATAGATTTGTTAAAGGAATTTAAAGATTATTTTGTTTGAGAATATTATGAAATACTTGGCTTATATCGATCAATTGTTGAACATCGGTTGCCAATCATACCTAGATATCGGTCATTTAAACAAGCGCTAAGGAGATTTAATCCAAATGTTCTTGATGACATTAAGAAGACTGAAAGACTATTAGAAGCAAAATTTATCCGACCTTGCCGATATATAGAGTGGATATCGAGTGTAGTTCCTGTGTATAAGAAAAATGGGAAGTTGAGAGTCTGTATTGATTTCAGGGATTTGAACAGGGCAACACCGATAGATGGTTATCCGATGCCAATACCCGATATGTTGGTAGATGCAGCGGCCGAGCACAAGATAATTAGCTTTATGTATGGTAATAAAGGTTATAATAAAAAAATGTGGCAATGTGATCAACACTATAGTAACTTTGACCAAATTTATAGGAAAAGAAAAAAATACATACAACTTGAAAATTAGCTTAATTAGATAGATTATAGAATATATTTTTACAATATACCTCTTTGATGTGGTAGACGTTGTTTGATGATTATTTTTATCAAAAAAAATAATGATATATGCCATTTATTTTGAAGCAATACCAAAGACACGTGTGTTTATAAAGTTGTTAATTATGGAGAAGCCTATGACACGTGGGCCATGCATCTTCAACGTTGAACTTAATTTACTAATGAAGTTCCGTCGGAGAGCTCATGGAATTTAATAATATAATGATTTATGGTCAAATACAGATTGTGTACGTTGGATAAGTCGTTAGGAGGCAAATTCCTGACTCATGGGCTGTTGGTTAGAGATAGATCTTTCTTTTTCGATCTAATATAAATGTGTTTGCTTGGCCAGGAGGCCAATCGCCTCCTGTCTTCCCCCTATATAAACCGGCGCTCTGGGAGGACCGAGCGGGAAGACAGGAGGCGATTCTACTGGGTTCGGGCAGCCCACCCACGTTCCAGCGCTGGCCGGCGCAGGTGCCTCACCTGGGTACTACAATGATTAGGGTGATGTGTCCTCGTCGTGTTTGGAGCCTGTTAGTCAGGTGTAGTCTCTTTATATAGGTGTTGGTTTAGTTTGTGCACTAGGGCATATGTGGGTGTATTGTAGGTCTAGCTTGTGCACTAAGGCGTATGTGGGTGAGTTGTAGGTCTAGCTTGTGGGTAGCTGGTACTTAAAGTGTTGATGTGGGGGTATGGCCCCCAAGACATGGGCCGTACCATCGGAGGTGGCTCAGTCCATAAGATCAAGGCGTACACGGCGCTGCTCGGCATGCACCGCAAGACATTGTATAGTACCAAATAGGATACTTACCTTGTAACCATACCTCCTCTAGAGTATATAAGGAGAGGTAGGGGTCCCCTAGCGGATAGGCTGCATCAAGCTACTTGGTCATCCAGATCAATACAATACACCAAAGACACAGGACGTAGGGTATTACGTCGATCAGACGGTCCGAACCTGTCTAAATCATTGTCTCTGCGCCTTGTGTCACCATCCGGTTCCTGATTACGCGCATCCCCACCGACAAATCTACCATCGCGGGATGCCCCTTGGTGGACTGCCGAGCATATTCTGTCGACAGTTGGTGCGCCAGGTAGGGGTGTGCGCTTGATCCATGGCGAGCCAGATGGACCTCAAATCAACAGCGCATTCTCGTCATCAATCTCGTGGAGATCCATGCTGGTCCATGACGACGATTCATCGCTGGCTACATCAGCCCCGCGACAGCAGATCCAATCTCGGAACCACCTCCGAGGTCGCCTTCACCAACAACTCACCGCCCGCCAGGTGCTCGCCGTCAACGCCAACCAGACAATGCCATACGCCGCCGACCAGACGCTCTGTCCAAAGCTAAGTCACGCTTTAATATTATTCTAAATATTCTCCGATCTCCATATATCGCCATAATGTTTCTCCGAACTGTTTCTCTATATTTGCTCTCCAAACGATTTTCCGAACCCTCGAACAGTCTTGTTGATGCTCAGACGCCTCCAGAGACGGCCCTGTCTCCGGTTCCTCCCTACACGTGCTACGGGCTCCGCGCTCTACGTTATGGGTGGTCGGCAGCGGCTCCTTGGTCACGCCTGTTCCTCCTACACGTGCACGGGCTCCGCGCTCAACGTTATGGACTATGGGCTAGCTATGGCTGGAGACTCAGCTACACACTAACTGTTCAGGCAGTTTATGTTAAACATAAATATATTTTCACGCCAACTAATCGCCGAACTGCATACGCCGTTTCATCACCATTGCTGATTTTTCTCCGGAGTTTATTTATTTGTGCATCATGTACTACCCGTTCTACATGTTTGTATTGCAGGATCATCGTCCAGGTGATCGAACCACCTGGTGCTCGGACTTCTCCACCGATCAACTGGTTGGACCGCTTGGTTCATGGACTCCGTCGCCGACCAGTTGATCGGACTGTTCGCCGGTTGTTTCTACTCAATGTTCACTTCATCGCCGACAAGTTGACCAGACTGTTCGCCGCTTGTGCTTCATCGCCAGCTACGCCGGTTACTCCTCAGTGCTCGGATTCTTCGTGCTCGAGGACTAAGTGGACACACTTCACCGCACGGACGTCATCAGCTACGTCGGTGCTCGGACCTCGCTGCCTACGCCGAGGACTCCTCAGTGCTCGGACATCGCCGCCTACGCCGGGGACTCCTCGGTGCTCAGTCATCGCCAGCGACGCCAGGGACTCCTCGCTCCTCGATGCTCAGACATCGCCGCCTATGTCGGGGACTCCTCGGTGCTCGGACATCGCCGCCTACGCCGGGGACTCCTCGCTCCTCGGTGCTGGGTCATCGCCAGCGACGCCGGGGACTCCTCGCTCCTCGGTGCTCGGACATCGCCGCCTACATTGGGGACTTCTCGTTCCTCGGTGTTCGGACATCACCAGTGACGCCGGGGACTCCTCGCTCCTCGATGCTCGACTCCTCGGTGCTCGGTCATCGCCAGCGACGCCGGGAACTCCTTGCTTCTCGATGCTCTGTCATCGCCAGCGACACCGAGAACTCCTCGCTCCTCGGTGCTCGAACATCACCGCCTACGCTGAGGACTCCTCGGTGCTCGGATGTCGCCGCCTACGCCGAGGACTCCTCGCTCCTCGGTGCTCGGTCATCACCAGCGACGTTGGGGACTCCTCGCTCCTCAGTGCTCGGACATCGCCGCCTACGTCGGGGACTCCTCGTTCCTCGGTGCTCGGACATCACCAGCGACGCTGGGGACTCCTCACTCCTCGGTTCTCGATCATCATCAGCGACGCTGGGGACTCCTCGCTCCTCGGTGCTTGGTCATTGCCAGTGACACCGGAGACTCCTCACTCCTCGGTGCTCGGACATCGCCAGCTTCACTGGGGCCTCCTCGGTGCTCGGACATTGCCGCCTACGTCGGGGACTCCTCAGTGCTCGGTCATCGTCAGCGACTCCAGGGACTTCTCGCTCCTTGGTGCTCAGACCTTGCCGCCTACGCCGGGGACTCCTCGCTCCTCGGTGCTCGGTCATCGCCAGCGACATCGGGGACTCCTCGCTCCTCGGTGCTCGGTCATCGCCAGCGACACCGAGGACTCCTCGCTCCTCGGTGCTCGGTCATCGCCAGCGACGTCGGGGACTCATCGCTCCTCAGTGCTCGGACATCGCCACCTACGCTGGGGACTCCTCGCTCCTTGGTGCCCGGTCATCGCCAGCGACGCCGGGGACTCCTCGCTCCTCGGTGCTCGGACATCGCCAGCGACGCCGGAGACTCCTCGTTCCTCGGTGCTCGGTCATCGCCAGCGACGCCGGGGACTCCTCGCTCCTTGGTGCTCGAACATCGCCAGCAACGCCGGGGACTCCTCGCTCCTCGGTGCTCGGACATTGCCAACGACGCCGGGGACTCCTCGCTCCACGGTGCTCGATCATCGCCAGCGATGTCGAGGACTCCTCGCTCCTCGGTGCTCGGTCATCGCCGCCTAAGCCGGGGACTCCTCGGTGCTCAGTCATCACCAGTGACGCCGGGGACTCCTCGCTCCTCGGTGCTCGGTCATTGCCGCCTACGTCGAGGACTCCTCGCTCCTCGCTCCTCGCTCCTCGACGCTCGGTCATCGCCGCCTACACCAGGGACTCCTCGTTCCTCGGTGCTCGGTCATCGCCGCCTATGCCGGGGACTCCTCGCTCCTTGTGTCTCGGTCATCGCCAGCTACGCCGGGAACTCCCTGGGTGGTCGGACATCGTCCGCTACGCCGGGGACTCCTCGGTGCTCGAATCTTGCTACGTCTCATCGGTGTGCTATCAAGCTGCTCCATGCTGTTCGGATCAGGGTGTTGATCTTGGGCAGCACGTCTAGGGTCTTGATACGCGCATGTCAGACGATGTCGGCAAGCTTTCAGACTTCTTTGACCCTGCTACAAGATTCATTCTTCATCTTCCAGCAGGCTCGGGGACTAAGAGGGCACACTTCACCTTGCGGTGAATGTGCTTGTTCTCATCTCAAGGCTACGCCCGAGGACTAGCTGCCTGCTCGGCTGGTCTTCTACTTTATGACCCTAGCACCACGTGACCGCGTCACCTACTGTCAGGCTCGGGGACTAGCTGTGGGGGTATGGCCCCCAAGACATGGGCCGCACCATCGGAGGTGGCTCAACCTACAAGATCAAGGCATGCACGACGCTGCTCGGCGTGCACCGCAAGACATTATATTGTACCAAATAGGATACTTACCTTGTAACCCTACCTCCTCTAAAGTATATAAGGAGAGGTAGGGGTCCCCTAGCGGATAGGCTGCATCAAGCTACTTGGTTGTCCAGATTAATACAATACACCAAAGACACAGGACGTAGGGTATTACGTCGATCAGACGGCCCGAACCTGTCTAAATCGCTGTCTCTGCGCTTTGTGTCACCATCCGGTTCATGATTACGCGCATCCCCACCGACAAATCTACCATCGCGGGATGCCCCTCGGTGGACTGCCGAACATATTCTGTCGATAGTCGAGTCATTAAAAAAAGGCACTCTGGCCAACAGGAGGGCCCCTTCGTTAGACTGTCTCCAATAAGGAGACCCAAACCCACAATGGGTAGTGAGAGACCCAAAATCAGCCTCCAACAGAGTATCTATACGGGAGACCTATTTTGGATTGCCTGAGAGACACCACCCAAATATGGATATCCTCTCTCCTAGAAACCCATTTGCAGAAAAGATTCTCTTTTGGGTCTTGTTGTTGGAGAAGATGCCGAATATATATTGAACCTTTTGCCTGTAGCGCTACCCAAAGTACGAATAGGTCTTGTATTTTAGGTGTTGTTGTTGGAGATAGCCTTACACGCATCCAGACTGAGGCCAAAAGCTGCTACGCCCACCATGGTCCACGCTAATAAGCCGTGGTAGGCTGTCCCTGGCTGCTGCACAAGCCAACGCCAGCAAGTCACCGATCCTTTTGGTTGTTGCCGCATCGTACACGCTCACGTCCATAAGTCGACGACATCTTCTTCAAGTTCAACCGCGACCATGCCATCTATTACGGCTGTCACGTTTACTGGTGGGCATCCAATCTAGATGCTGTCAACAAGTTCATATGAGCATGAGCAACTGCTCGTAAGATGCATATACTCCAAGCTAGTTATTGGCTCTATTATTTCTACGATGGTGAAGAGGTCATATTGGCCGGATCACATTACTTTCTGAACTCGACGAAAAGGTTGTATTGACCGGATCACATTACTTTCCGAACTCGGCGAAGAGGCCGTATTGGCTGGATCACATTACTTTCCAAACTCAGGATGCTGGTAATTACAGCGAGGGGTTGCCCTCACCGAGCTCGATGATTTGATGCGATGCGCGAGACGGGAAACCCCCATTCGTTGCGATGACGGAAAAGTCAAGACACACGAGACGAGAATGCCTTGTTTCGTTATAAACTATCGACACCAGGAGGCTGTCAATTTGATCTCATGAGAAAGCATTGTCCAAGCAATACTTATACCGCTAATTTATTACTCTGGCCAAGTGCTGACAAGGCGAGGTCTCTACTCCACCAACACGTCCCAATTAATGGGATTGAACACATCGTTGTTAGGCACCGATGAGGCAAAGGCAGCTCACACACTACCGTGTTAATGAAGGCCGACGTACATGACTGGGCACCGACGAGGCGAAAGTCATCCCCTTCATCAACAATATATTATGTTTACTCTGACGTGGAGATGTCATGACCGAGTTTCGGCGACATAAAGGCACACACTTCTATTACGCCATATATCGCATATGGCTGATGATGATCAATTAAAATATTCGATGACCATGAAAGTGCAGCTTAATCAGAGTTTTTTCTAAGCTCGTCTTGCGGATGTAATTAACCTGCCGCGTCTAACAGGCCCGGGGAATCGGCGAACCACACAATTTTCTACAAGTCAGACCTCTCCTTAAGCATGACACTGAACACGGAAGAAGACATTTTTTCCGTTGATCATGTATTTTGTATATTCAAGAAAGAATTAATGAAATATGTGGTTCTCGAATGTGTACATGTGTCTCATTTGCATTACATTATTTTATTCATGTCTTCGTTCGGTTTTCGACAAAATAGACGTTAATATTCTTTTCTATAAATTTGGTCAAAGTTATTATAGTTTGACTTAAGACAAAACTGGATTTCTTATATTTTATGACAGAGGGAGTATATAGCGTAGCAAGTCAAGTTCATTCCGAGAAAGAGTTGAAATTTCTACCTTTTATAATCTAATGCATCTACCATAAATTGAATAGCTTCCTTTTTTCCTTTAATATTCTTTCCCCATCCTCTCAAATTTTTTTGTTTTAATATTATTTGCCCACCCTCTCAAATATTGTTGGGTGCGTTGTATTTTATGCTGTCCTTTTTTTGCATAGAACTAGCACCCATATTAACTTCTGCTACTTGTTTGTAGAGAACCTTTCTAAGAACCATTTCAATTCAATTTGGAAAGGCCGTTGGTTACCTCTAATAGGAGTTCTCTGATTCTCTCCCTATATGACCTACATAAATTCCTGTAATCAGCTTGTACTTACAAAATACCCTGTTTGTTTCGCTGAAATTTGACTGATGCTGCTGTTTATGCTGATTTGTTATGAGAGAAAAACATTGTTTCTTCGCTGAAAGTATTGTTGAAGTAGTGCTGAAGAACAGAGTGTAATGGTTTTCGGATATCAACATGTAACTTGGAACAACGCCTTCAGAAGTTCAACATCTATATCTATACCTAATGATAAAGAGGCAAAATTTTAGTCCATTTTTTGTTTATCTATTTTTTAGTCCGTCTTCCTCTAACTACCGCACAGAGTGTTTCTTCCGTCCGGACTTACCTATATATATCCCGTACTCAAACGAGTTAGAATAGCTTTTATCTTGGATGATACGGAGTCCGATTTTAAAACGTATTGGATCGTATATGTGAACAGAACTCATAAGTCGTTTAGAACAACATGCGTGATACGGAGTCCGATTCCCATAATGTACCCTCATGTTGGTCCGTCGTTTTGAATTCCATGCGATTTAGCTGACGCAAAGTAATACTCCCTCTGTTCCTCAGTCTCCGTCGCCTGAGCGTTTTTCGTTTTTCTACTAGTCTCCGTCGTATTAGCTTCTTTCCTAGTTTTCTCGGTAGCGCATGCTTCTTTCCCGGTCTCTGTCGCCTTGTTTCATCTGCGCAGTCTTTACTACGCCGCCAGCTCTGTTAGCTTTTATACGTATCCGACATTTCCTCCGTTTGCCCATGTACTGCCTCTTCCGTGACCACGACACCGAGCCATCGAGTGCCCAAGCCATCGTCGATCCTCATCGCCATCGTGGTGTGAACTGGGCGCCGGATTCATGCGTCGAAGAAGAAGAGGATCAGCAGGAGATTGCCCCTGCCGAAGAAGATGATGCTGACGTCTTTCATGCTCTAATGCAACTTGCATCAACTGAGGTAACCAAGTTTCAATCTGACAAGGAAAGAGAAGATTGCACTAGCTTGCTGCTCCCTGTCTACCTTCCTCTTTTGTATGGACAACATGAACAGCATGTGCACGATGCCTCTGTTACTTTGTTTTGGATTGGACGTGGCCTTGTTCATGGGTATGCTTTGGTTTAGTTTTATCGATGATTTTTGTTTTGATGTTGGATGTCATCTGAACAGTGTAAACAAGTTTATCACGAGTTGTGGATGAAATCTGGAATTTTTAGTTTTGCTTGCAGTTTGAATTCAGGCTAATAGATCATTGCAACTCTTTACTGAACCTCATCTGACAAATAAACACTTATAAGTACCCACGCATGCTAATTGTATCTAGACTAAAACAATTCTAAGCACCGACGAATTGCATGGCTTGATTATGAAGGTGCAAAGGGCACTTCAGAGTAATGGGAAGACGTCCTTGCAGCTCCAGGGTCTTCTTCTTCATGTGAGGGATGTTGTAGTGCTGCCCGCCGTTATGCTTCATGATCTCCATCATGCAACCCTGCTGGGTTAGGAAAATTCGGTTCGATCTATCCACCGGATAGTTCTGATATGCCTCATCAACCGTCTTGACAATACCGTTAATGTTGTTTGGTGTACCTTTCTCAAACAAAGCTTGGATTGCTGCAAAAAATCCAAAATCCAAGACATTCAGATCAGGTGAGT